>NW_028258139.1:6483333-6634848 GCF_053883595.1 Heterocephalus glaber | reverse complement strand
TGCTAGTATTTATATATTGTGAAAAACTTTCAATGTTTAAATTTTTTTTTTTGGTAACCAGGAAATTTAAGTTTTGAAACATGTAAGTCTTAATAAGTTTTGATAGTTATGTCAACTTTCAATAACTATTTAGTGAATAAACACACTATTTGGTAGATCCTCATGGAATTAAGCAGAATAATAAGCAAATTTAGAAATTACATGGAGAGTCCCAGTGCTATGGGTCTTTGTACACAGGAGACCCTGATAGAGTGCCTGATCCTGCAAAATCAGCTCCACTCAATGGAACTGCAAAGGAGCACAGCTCAACATCTTCAAGCAGTTGAAATTGCTAAGTAACTCTTTTTTTGTTACAGTTTTCTGAAAGACTGTGATACACTGAGATTTTAGGAATCACTGTCATCATTGGATCAAGCGCCTGATTTCAGGTTCCTAAGAAATCCTTATGACTTTATGACTGACTGATCATTTTTTTCCTTCATCTGCCTATATCCTCCATTGGCTAATTCCCACCTGAGCACCTTGGAATTTAATTAGTGTGGGACAGAGGACTTAAAAAGGACAAGCTGTCTGGGGCAGTGACAAGGCAGCCAAGGTGTTGAGATGGGGTGGAGGGAGACTCATCAGGTGTGTCTGGCTCCATTCTCCAGTACAACACTGCCTATATGGTTTAGCTACGTTTCTACAGATCCACAGACAACACAGGAAAATCTTTGCCAGTCCTGGTGAGCATACCTGGGGGATCATATAGATTTTAGTCTATTTAATAGACTATGCCCTTGCCATCTTGACTGTACTTCCTCAAGGACAGGCTGTAGTTATGGTTTAAACATACATAAAATGTTCCCCAGAGTCTCATAAGTTCAGAAGTTGGGGTTTTGGTAAATGATTGGATCAAGGGGTATTGTACTAATGGATTAATGAGTTTGTGGCTGAATGTGCTTTTAGGAGGTGAGACCTTATTAGAGGAGCTGGATCACTGTGGCAATGATCTGGAAGAGCAGATTATTATTCCTGTCCCCCGCCATTCTCTGGCTCTTCCTGCTCCCTCTATGTTACTGGCTCCCATGAAGTGAGCAAATTTTGTCTGTCATGATATTTTTCTCTTGGAGCCAGCTAAACTTGGATTGAATCCTCTGAAAGCATAAACTGAAATAAATCCTTCCTTGTTTAACTTGCATAGGTCAGGTCTTTTGTGCTAGTGGCAGAAAGCTGACTAGGACAGTTGGAGGGTTGTCTTTAACTAGAGTTCTGCAAGATGTTGAGGGTGAAGCAGACACGCTTTTCCCCAGCTCTGCCTCTGCAGACTTAGCTCTTACTCCTAAAGCCAGGTCAGCAATTTCTGAGAGCCCCCTTGGTTGAGTGAGTGGTCTGTGAAACTGGGTACCACAGCCCTGTATTCCCACCCCAGAAGCCCCGCAATCTCTAATGAGGGCAAGCCATGGAGTAGGGGTGATCTCCATTTGTCAATTTCATATTAAAAAGACCAACAAATATTTATATTTTGAAGGTAAATAGAAGGCAAATGCCTCAGGTACATTTGAAAGAAAGAAATTTGGTTTGCTATTATTAGTATCTGGTGATAACTTGAATTACTCACTGGCTTTACCTACCTAAAATGACTATGAAACTCATCCAATTGTTACTTGGCTCTTGATTCCATTAGTGAGAAAGGTGATGGGAAGTGGCCCATATTATGCTCAGAAGCCCATGCAGATTTCTCTATGCACTTGGGCATGCCATGCCTGATTGTCCACCTATGTAGGACATACAGGAACTTCACTGAAAGCTGCCTAGGAAGTCCTAATCTCATCTCAGCTTATGCTTGTCACCAGCCTTGATGGGAAGAAGCAACACTGCCCAATCTCCTCGGCCTTTCAGCTCAGGACAGGTGTGGAGTTTGAACACCAGCATAATCTAGAAGGCCAGGACTTCCTATAATAGCAAAGGAAAGGAAAGAATTGCCCTTTCATAAGTTATACCAGGCAGTTTAAATAAATCAGTTGGCGATGGCTTGGAGGAAAGAACATTAAAAGCAGACCAGGTGAACGAGTTTGAAATGGAAGAGAGAAAAGGTTGTGATCATTGCTCAAACAAGTTCTTCTTTCCCTCCAAGAAATGAGGTGTAGGGTGTGGAATCCATTGTAGCTAATCATAAACAGGTGCATCTTAAGCTCTGGATGCCAACTTGCTCAAACATGCTGGGGACTCAGCTCATGCTGCAGCTAATTACCTGTGTGTTCTGATTGGTGAGGGCCCTGTGGCTGCTCTGCTAGCCCCGCAGAGTGAGCGGAGCTGCACCAGCCTGTGGTCCTGTTGAGACCTGCCAGGTGGCCAGGGGTGGGCCCTGGGTCAGGGGTGGAGACAGGCATGCCTTCATTCTCTCACCTGCCAAAGGCTTGCTGGACACCCAGAGATGCTTACTTAGGATATGAAAGTATGACACAGCCTGGGAGAAAATATGACACCTGGGAGAGAGCATGACACCTAGCGTGGGTGAGAGCAATGGGGAATGTTTTCACCTTTTAGCAAATTTTAGGTCTTAGACTTCTAATGCAAACCAACCAGAAGGATATCATTTTGGTAGGTGATCCTCAGATTACCTACACGGATCATTTTTGTACCATGACTGACTTGGAAGAACATGTTGTCTCTTGCTATTTTTCTTGTCTTACATTTTAACTTGATGGATTTGCTGAAAATTAATTCCTCTTCGGTAGGACCTATTGGATTTCTAAATGCTAAATTCCTGAAATTTATACTCGGTTCTCCAAAATGGCATATTTTCAATGCTTATGAATTTCTCTCTAAATGGGCATAAGGAAGAGTTCTGTAGGCTGACCCAGAGATGGACACTGACTTCAGTTCTGAGTGAGATCCTTCTGAGGCCACAAATCTGACTTTGTGTGTGTAAAACTGTTATTTTCACTTTAAAATTGAAGGTCTGTAAAATTGCATAAGCTATGAGTCCCTCAAAATCTGTATCTGACCTTGGGTTGATCATTAGGATCCTACATTCTCTCAAAAGATTCAAGTCTTCAGATGAGATTCTCACTGACACTAACAGAAATAGATGCTTATAAATATTAATAATAAACTAACTGCATGCTAAGCACTACCCTATCATTTAAAAATATTTATTCTTTTAATAAACCCTTTATTTTAGAATAGTTTTAAGTTTATAAAAAATGTTACACAGGTAGTGCAGATGGCCAATGTGTCCAGTTCCTAGTTGTTCACATATGCACAACAAATATACCAATGTTCATACATTAGTAACTACAATCAACGACTTATTCAAATTTCCTTCATTTGTTGTTTTTCTGTTCCAGGATCCCATTCAAAATCCCACATTACATTTACCTGTTGTATCTCCCTAGGTTCCTCTTGACTGTGACAGTTTCTCAGATTTCCCTTGTTTTTTATGGCACTGAGATTTTTTTTTTTCTGGTGACAGGGATCAAACTCAGGACCCTGAGCTTGCTAGGCAGGTGCAGTGCCACTGAGCTAAATCCCTGGCCCCAATGACAGCTCTAAGGAGTACTGGTAGGTGGTTTTGTAGCATCACTCTCTATTGGGATTTATGTGATATTTTCTGCAGGATTGGATTGGTGTAAGAGAATTTGGGAAGGAAGATCATAGAAATCTAGTTCCCTTCTCATTATCTCTGGGTACATATCATCAACATGTTGTCATTTTTTTCAGTAAATTGAACCAGGGGTGCTCTACCACTGAGCTATACCCCTACTCCTTTTCTTTCTTTTGTTTTTAAATTTTGAGATATATCTCACTATGTTGCCTAGGCTGGGCTTGAACTTGTGATCCTCCTGCTTCAGCCTTCTGAGTAGCTGGGATTATAGTCTTAACATCACTTTGGATGTTGACTTTGACCACCTGGCTAAGGACATCCTGATTAGAGGTCTCTTATGTGAAATTACTGTTGGGGAGGAAGTCACTGTGTGCAGCCTACACTTAAGGTTGGGAGTTGTGCCCTGACTCCTTAAGAGATCACTGTGTTCATAAACAACAGATTCTCCTGTATTTCAGACTTTTCTGTTCTCTTCCATTTATTTATGTATTCAGTCATTTATTGATATCATTCTGGAATCATGCATATTTGCTTTCTACTTTGGGCTATTTATTTTGCTGTTTAGGTAGTTTTGGCAGTGATCACTGGGAGCTTTTTCACTTGGTTTCTGTATTCCTTTGTCATTCTTCTTCATTGTAGGGTATTTTTGTTTGTTTGTGCTTACAATTGGTTATTTTCTAGTACCAGAAGATGATTCTGGATTATAATGCATATCTCTTACTTCTGGCCAAGAATCAGCCATTTCTCCAATGAAACATGCTTTCTTTTACTGAAGTGTTGATTCTAAATCCTCTCAATTATAGAGTAAGAAAATACGTGAATGCTAACTCATATTTATAGACATATCGATAGCTATTTTTATATGAAGCCATCTGTCTCTATACTAAACTATGCCTAAATTAATATTGAAGTCTTCAGTTCTCATCCCCTACTTTATGGAAAAGCCTTCCTTCTCCTTTGGCTTGTTTATAATCACTCACTCCAACAATGTGAAGCCTGGCTCCCACCGTCTGCTAGCCATTTACCTGTTCAACTAGCACACAGGTAGAGTGGTTTCAGAACTGTTGGCCTTTACCCCTATGGGAAAAAACTTGATCAACTAGAGCACTGGTCTGTAAACAATTTCTTTTGCCATTAGTTTTGCAGTCTCCATTTATTTCTACAGTGACTTACCATTTTTACAGTGAGTACCATTTTCTTCTACCCCTTTTATTGAAGTTTACTGAAGTCTATAAAACTGATTATTTTTTCCCATTCTGTAGTGCATCTCAGGATCCCCTGATCTTCTATATAAAAAAATTTAAAATTTGCCCACATGAATGTTCCCTCTGTGCTGCAAAGTTCCGTGGCAGCGGTGACGGACGGTGGCACGCGTCCCGCAGTGGGCACACAGAGCCCTCTGTCTGTTGCGATGTGAGCCAAATCGCCCCAGGTTTTCCCCAGCAGCTGAGCATTCAGGTTTAATTGCAGGATTGGCACTTCGCAATAAAAAAGTGGCTTTGTGGTTGCACTTTCAGCACTTGGTCTCTAAAAGGTTCCCTATCACTATTCTATGGCTTTGATAAACGGGTAGAGCCACAGAGCCACCAATAGAGCCTCATGCAGAATACTTTCTCCCATCTCTTTTCTTCACCTTTCAACACCCCTGGATGCCACTGATCTATTTACCAAATCTATAGAACTCCTTGTCCAGAACACCATAAAGTTGGTAGCATCTCCAGACTGACTGCCTTTTGTCACTGAACAGCATACACCTAAGTTCCATCTGATTTGCTGTGTGCGTATTCCTTTTTACCACCTACTAATATCCCATTGTATGTTTATACCACAGTTTGCTTATCATTCATGAAAGACATCTTGATTGCTTCTAGTTTTTCATAATAAAGCTTCTATAAACATTGATGTATAGTTTTATTTGAGGGGCTCACATGTTTTCAACTCAACAGGAGCATAATTGCTGGATGCTATGATAGGACTGTATTTAGTTTTAAAAGAAATTATCAAACTATCTTCCAAAATGGCTCTATTATTTGCTTTCCCTCCTAGAATGAATGGACATTCTTGTTGCTCCATAACCTCAACAAGATTTAGTGTTGTTTGCTTTTTGGATGTATTTTAACCATTTTAACATAGATGTAGTGGTATATGACTATGGCTTTAATTTACCTTTCTCTAAAATTATGTTGAACATCTTTTCAATGTTGATTTGTAGTCTGCATATTTTGCTTAGTGCAGTGGTTAGTTTTTTTCCCGTTTTAACTGGGTTGTTCCTTTACTTACTGAAGAATTTTAAGAGTGATTTGTGTATTTTTGAATACCAATCCTTTAGCAGGCACATGTTTTAAAAGTATTCTCCCAGACTGTGGCTTGACTTGTTTTTCCTCTTAACAGCATCTTTCAGAATAAAAAAAAGTTTTTGATGTTAATAAAGTTCAGCTGATTAGATCATTCATTTATGAATCATCTTGTAGCTCTTTTAACTTTTACTTCATGTAGTTTGAAGTTCTCTTGCTAGGTCCTAGAGTATTTAGGACTGTAGTGTTCTTAGATGAGTTTACTTGTTCCTTCAGTACTAGACATTGAACACGCAGCCTTTGCACTGAGATACACACCTAGCCTTTTAAAAACTTTTATTTTGAGGCAGGGTCTTGCTAAGTTGCTTAGGTTCCCAGGCTGGACTCAAACTTGCAATCCTCCTGCCTCGTTCTTCCAGAGTGCGAGGGTCAGGTTTATCCCAACACACTCAGTTTATCATTTTCTGTAGTGCAAATCTTCTGTTGATAATTTTTTTTACTTTTGTACATTTTTAAAAGTCTTTATTTCATCTTCATGCTTGAAAGATTTTTTTGTCAATGTGAACTCCTATGCTGACTTGTTTTGATTGTTCAGTAGAGATGTGACTACACTGATATCTAGCTTATTGTTTCTAGCTAAAAATTGGGTGTCATCTTTGGTCCTCCATCAAATAGTTCCCTTTTTTTTCCTGGCTGATTTAAAGATAATTTTTCTTTACCACTGATTTTAAGCAGTGTAATGACAATATGCCTTAATATAGGTTTCTTGCTTTCTTCAAGTTTTTTTTGTTTCTTGAACCTATGTATAAGTTTATAATTTTTATTAAATTTCAAAAATTTTCAGTTATCTGTTCAAATATTTTTTTCTGTTCCCATCCTTTCTTTTGGGAAATCCAGTTAAGTATAAATTAGCTCTTTAAAGTGGTCCCATAGCTCACCATTGGACTGATCATCATTATTATTATTATTTTTTTGGTACCGGGGATCGAACTCGGGTCCTTACACTTGCGGGGCAGGTGGTGGAACCATTGAGCTAAATCCCGGGCCCCACTGATCATTATTTTAAAATAAGTTTTCTCTTGGATCATTTCTGTGTCTGTTTTCAGGTTCACTAATATTTTCTTCAGCAATGTCTGGTCAGCTATTCCATTCAGTGCATTTTTCATCTCAGAGATTTTAGTTTTCATTTTTAGAAGTTTAACTTGGATCTATTTTATATCTCGTATGTCCCTGTTTATCTTTTTGAGTAGTTATTATAACTGCTTTAATGTCTTTATCCACCAATTTTAATATTTACATCAATTATTGGTTTTATTCCTCATTTTGGGTCAGATTTTCCCGCTTCTTTGTTAGACTGGCAATTTTTAACTGGATCAAGAATTTTATCTGGTTGGATACTTGATATTTAAAATTCCTATAGATTGTCTTGAGCTGTGTTCTGGGATCAGTGAAGTTACTTGGAAGCAATCCTTTGGAGCATTGCTTTTAAGTTTTGTGAAGTGGCACCAGGCAGTGCTTGTCTATAGCCACTTATTTCCCACTTCTAAGCTGATGCTTTTCTGAGGACCCAATCCAGGTTTTGGTAGGACATGATTTCTCATACTTTGGCTAGTGGGAACAGACACCCTTCCCCGCCCTGTGTGAGAACTGGGCAGTCTTACTTCTATCTCTTTCAAATGAAGTTTTGCCTGGCTTTGCTGTGCTGATCAGTATTCCATTGAAGATAGGAGAGGGACTCTGCAGATTTTGGGGTTTCCTCTCCTCTCTAGTACTAGCCTCCCGAGTTTCTTTGGGATTGCACCTTCATTGTCTCAACTCAGGTGTCTGCCATCTCTGCCTGGGTCACCCTCCCTATACCATGGTCCTTAAAGCAATCAGCTGAGTATCCCAGAAATGCTGTGGTTCATTTCCTCATCACCACTCTTTGTTTGTGATATCAGTGTCTAACATTGTTCTTTTATATGTTTGTGCAGATTTTTGCCTGTTTCAACCAGGAGTGTAAATTGGCCCCCTTGTGTCCATCTTGACAGACAGAAGTCACATGGGCCATGTTCCAGTGCTTTCCCTCTGCCCTCTGATCCTTGCAGCATTGTCATGAAATAGGAACTGCTGTTATGCCTTGTTTTTAGTAAAGGAACCTGGTGGTAGTTAGTTTTCTAGTAGCTGGGTTGCAATACCCAACACCTACAATTTAAAGAGGAAAGGTTTATTTTGATTCACATTTTGTAGAGGTTTCAGTCCATAGTTGACCAGCTCGAAGGCAGGGCAGCATGGCAGAGGCTTGTTTATGGTATGACTGGCAGGAAGGAGAGAGAGAGAGAGAGAGAGAGAGGGAGAGAGAGAGATATCAAGGGAAGAGGGAAGGAGGTAGACTCTTCCAGGGCATTCCTCCAGTGACCCACATCCTCTAACCAGGCTTCCCCTACCAAATCACACTTAGCTATAAACCTATCGGTGGACCACTTCACACTGATGAGTATCATACACCCATGATCCATTCACCTCCCAAAAGTTCCATCCATGAGTGCGTTAGGCTTTAGGGGGGACATCTAGATACAAACCATAATATTCCACTCCTGGCCCTCAAAAGACTCACATAGATCTCTATGCTAAATCCATTCAGTCCATCTCTGAGTTGCCAAAGTCATAACAGAGCCCATAGTGCTGAAATGCCTAACTCCAAAGTCTCCTCTGAGATGTAAGGCAAAGTCTTAGCTGTGAGCCTCTGTAAAAGTGAAAAGAAACTTAAACACTTTGAACATACAATGGTGGAAGATAAATATTCCTATTCCAAAAGGTAGAAATAGGGGGATAGAAAAGAATGGCACCAAAGCAAGACCTAAATCCAGTAGGGCAAACATTAAATCCCATAGTTCCATGTCCAGCACATGGGATAATCTGTGGTGAGATGTGAACTCCAGAGGGACTGGGTGGCCCTACTCCTATGGGACTGCTGGCGGTTGTCATCCTTGTGACCTTAGTTTACTCCTTTTGGCTTTCCTCAGATGTTTCATGTTTCTAGATTATCCAAAATCCTGGGGTCTCCACTGTACTGGCTTCATTCCCACAGCTCACACACTGCCCTCTCCGGGGTGTTCTACCTGGTCTCCCAGGCTTTCTTCCGAAAATTGGGTGGAAACTTTCCTGACCCCACAATTCTTGGATTCTTCATGTGCCTAAAATCAGCACCATGCAGATAATGCCACATTTTTGCCACCAGATGCAGCAGTAGCTAAACCTTTTAGCATCTTTCTGAGGCCCCTGTGTGCCTGCAAAGTTGAGCAAGGTAAACGGAATTCTGAGGAATCAATTTTTTTTGTGGGGGGTACTGGGGAATCGAACTTTGGTCCTTGAGCTTGAGAGGCAGGCTGCAGAACCACTGAGCTAAATCCCCGGCTCCAGGAATCAATTCTTATTCTCTAGGTTTCCACCATTCTGGAGCATGGTGCCCTGGGGCTCTCGTTGAAGCAGTCTTTCACCTTTGTAATTATGAGGCTGCAAAGACTTGAGTTCTGCTGGTTCTTGCAGTGCCTTCAGGCCATCTTTTCTATTGTTCAAAGTGCTTGGCTTTTTCTTTCTTTTTTTGGTACCTGGGACCAACTCTGGACCTTGCACTTGGGAGGCAGGCGGAACTACTGAGCTAAATCTCTGGCTCAGTACTTGGGTTTTTAATGTTAATCTTTTCAGCAACCAAGTTCTCCTCTGCATCATCTTTGTGGGCCCCAACTTTACCAGAGCTTCCATTCTGACCAAACTCAAAACATTTTAAATCTTTCTGCTGGGATGTTTGCTCTTGATTTTCAAGGTAGAGCTGGCAGTAGCCATGCAACAGTAGCCCCAACAGTAGCCATGCAACCACCTTAACATTAGACTGCCTTGAAATGTCTTCCACCTGATTAATCTTAGTCTCTCACAATGTCTCAGGACAGAAGCAAAATGTAGACAGATTTTCTCCCAGAGAATAACATACATGGTCTGGAGTCCAATTGCTAATATGGTCCTTGTCCCCAACTGAAACCTCCTGAGCTTGGTTTTTACTAGCTGTGTTTCTATCAGGATTTTGTTCTTCTGAGTTTGATCAGAATCTCCCTTCAAGCTCAGCTTGCAGCACTGTAGGGATGCTTCTCCAGCTAGTACCTGCAAACTTTTCCAAACTCTTCCTATAAGCCAGCTCCAAAGGCTTCTGAACTACATGGTCAGGTAGTTTCACAGAAATGACCGTATTTCTCCGGTACCAAAATCTGCCTTAGTTATTTTCTCATTGCCAGGCAACAATACTCACACCCACAATTTAAAGGAGGAAAGGTTTATTTTGACTCACAATTTGTGGAGGTTTCAGTCCATAGTCGACTAGCTCCAAGGGAGGGCAGCATGGTGGAGAAGCATGGCAGCAGAGGCTTGCTTATGGCAAGGCAGTCAGGGAACAAAGAGAAGTCAAGAGAGGAGGAGAGAGATAGACCATATTTATAACACACACACTAAGTTTCTTATATAGTTACAAGAGACTCAGGAGAAACTGTAATCTATATATATAATGCATCCACTAACTACATTTTCAGAAACTATGATTTTAGTTCATGGCAGGAGCTTTCATGTTTGATTAGGTTCACAATTATATTTTTAAAAATATCTGCTGCTGAATTATGTATGGTATGATTGGAAAACATACCATGAGATGTTATACTTTACCCTTCATATCCATAGCTTCGATCAGGTTTCGGTGGATAGCTAAAAACTTGGAGTCTACTTAGTTAATGCTAACAGTGACAAAAAGGCCAGTTATCTGAGGTCTTTATCTTTTGAATGCATTTTACTACAGTTAAACCTAAATTTAAAAACTTGAATGATTGTCTCAAAAGTTTAAGCAAGTATAGTTTCAGGGATTTTATTTTTAAGCTACAAAATGATCCTGTCTTATATACATTCTTAGCCAGCTTTTCAATGCACACTTAGGAAAAACTATGTAGTGTGATCCAGGAAGTAAATATATACTCACTCAGTCAAAATACACCTCATTGTCATTCTTTCTTCTATATCTTGCTCAGCTTTTTTCTCTCTTTTCCTTTGCCTTCTATGGCCTATTGCCTAATTTTGATATCAAAATTTTAGCTATGCATGACAGCTGAGTTTTTCCATGTGCAAAATTGAAAGTGTATCTTATGCATAGATTTGTACTAACAGAACTTTATCTGCATACTATTTGCTGTTAACTGTTACAGAAATGACATCAGAGAGAGGGCACTTTTATTCACATGTAGTGTCTCAAAGTAAGATTATGTAAAGCCAGATGGCCCTTTGGGTATCTGTACAATACCCCAGCAGCTGGAACCCCTCGGATTTACATTTCATTTACATCAAAGGCACATTAGAAAACGTAATGATGTTCTCTGGAGTAGATAGTTGTCTTTTGATAAGTACAAGTACGATGTGTCCTGAACCTCCTGGGCTCATGTCCTTGGCCAGTACAAAGATAACTTAGTGAAGAATTCAGTGTGGTTTTACACAAGAAAAATGAGGTTTAGTTGGGATTTCCATGTGTTTTACATAAGAAAAATTATATTGGAACATTATGGAAAAGAATTAAAAATTATATTAGAACATTGTAATTTTTGTCCTCATTAAAGTCAGTGAATGTTTTGTAGGAGTACTTCCTCTAGGCAGTGGAAAGGCTCTTTCTATAACTCGGTTGTATTTTGCATCATTAGACCCTGATCTTTTAATCACTCAGTTCACTTCTGCTTGTTTCTGTTATGGTGTCAATTTACAAATATTCCCAGGAAGATATACACTCAAGACTCTGAATGAGCTGAAGGATAAAACTTCGAAGCAAGATCTACCAGGATATTGTGTCTCAGTTGCTCTTTTCTTCTTTTTTTTTTTTTAGTTGGTCTTTTTTTTCTTGGAGAAGAGACTATTATATTAGCCAAGCACACAACCAATTTCTAAGGGTGATTTTGTTATTAGGAATCAAGATACATGTCTATATCAAATCTCTAAGCAATAACTCATTTGTTTAGATGACTATTTTCTTGTTCTCTTGCCTAACAATGGGTCAGATTCTGGAATGGTTTTGAACTGGAAGGCAGATCTTTGATTTAGCTGAGGATATCTACAAATTGGTGGTAAACCCTTGGCTGACGTTAGCCCTTGGCATGTAGATCTTACTGCCACATCAAACATTTAGCAACCTCACTGGCTTTCATCCTTTGAATAGTGTTCTTTGACACCCAGCAAGGCAGTTTTCAGCCAGAAAGCAATCAGTAGTTTTTCTAACAACAACAAAGGCAAAAAGAGAACATCCCGTTGTTTCATTAACTGCTATAAATCAGAAACAATTGGTGTCATAAGCAGGATATACAAAAACACACAATAATGCTCAGCTTGGCTCCTTACAGGACAATGTCTCATCACTGCAGTATAGAAGGTAGTACTGGGAGAGCCCATGACCTCACACTTACTTAGGTTTCCTGGGAACAGAATGCTTCATTTGTAAATGTGAAAATGATGATGAAGTTCTTTAAAGTCTTAAAGGGAGTCTGGAGTTTTGAAAAATGGAAAGGAAATGAGTAGAGACAGCAGGTAAAAACTAAAGGGTTTTTGTTGACATGTTGCTCCACGCCCATTTGTGGGAGATGACTGTGGTATTGCTCCTTACAGCATGCAACCCAGGCTTAATAAAAGGGACACTGTGAGGCTGGGACTGGTTACGTCCAGGTACCTTCAACTCATTATATCTCCTCTTTCTTCCTGTATTCATGAAGCCTGTATTCACTTCCCTTTGTGGTATGATTGAGGTGCTCAAATTTGTGTTTTCTTTTTTGTTTTCTTTTCTGAAACAGTAGACCTAAATGGTTTTCAATGAAATCAGGTGAGAGTCATTGTCAAAATGCTGAGTGATACTGTGTTAGGCTTCTGAACTTTTTCCCAGCTCCTTGCTGTGCTCTCCATCACACCCACTTTGGACACCTCTCAGAGTGGCCTGAGGTCTTTTTGGCAGGTGAGGAGGGTTTCCATCTTCTGTGTGTATCAGATCTGACCAGGACCAGGAGTTTATTTTCTTTCCTTTCTTCCCACCTCCCACTCCTTCACTGTAGGCTCTTAAAGACAAACTTTGAATGTGATTAATGGTGGCAGAGATCAGGCACATAAAGTTCAAGCACTGAGTTGTTTATTTGTTTCAGAGAGTTGTTTTCAGGCTGTTTCTTTGTGCAGTCACATGCTCGCTTGAAGAGCCTTAGCTCTGATGTTGGCTGGAAGAATAAGTCTGAAGGAGACATGAGGGAGAAACACAGTTTTCCAAATATAGTCGGCCTTCCATATCCATGGTTCTGCACACAATGATTCAAGCAACTACAGAGAAAAATGTATTTAAAATCTGCATCCATACTGAACATATACTGAATTTTTTCTCATCACCATTTCTTAAACCACAGAATATACCAACTATTTACATAACATTCATACTATATTGGGTGCTATAAGTAATCTAGAGTTTAGAGTATGTGGGCAGATAGGTGTAGCTTCTACTATACTATCAAATAGTATGCTACTTTATATAAAGAGCTTGAGCATTTGTAGCTTTTGGGATACCCTGGAACCAGTCCCCATGGATGCTGAGGGATGACTGCTATAATTTGCATGTTGAATGTCACCTGAATGCTTATGCATTAAAGGCTTGGCCTCCAGGGTAATGCTGCTGAGAAGTAGTGAACTCTTTCAGAGGTGGGACATAGTGGGAGGTCTTTAGGCCACTGGTGGGCATTCCCTTGAAAAAGCTTGAGGAACCCCAGCCCCTTCCCTTTTCTCTTTCTTTTTGGCTATGACATACAATTTTTGCTATGCCCCCTGTTCCTGTCATGATGTGTTGCCTCTCTATAGGACCAAATGTATAGGCCCAATTATAGACTGGAACCTCCAACCTGTGAGCCAAAATAAATCTTTTCTCTTGCTAGGTCAATTATTACAAATATTTTGTTATAGTTACAGAAAGCTGATTTACACAGACTGTAATTTCTTCTTGCATTTAGGATAATCCTTCTTTCACCCTTCACTGGAAAGGAGGTTCATCTCCTGTGCAGTTTATAAAAATTTTAGCACAACCCTCAGAGGCTGGAATCTGATTGCTGGATTGAAATTCATCATCGGGTCAGCAGGGGTTGAAGATGTTAACGAAGCTCAAAGTTCAGTGGAAATGCTTTCAGTATATGTTTATCATATTCCAAGATGCATTCAGAAAAGGAGAACTGGAAGCACTCTGGGTTCACATACAAATTTTGTGTCTTAATTGGCACTACATTCCCAAGAATAGAATTATAGAAGTTCCCTCTCGCCCTTGAGCAGACTTGGTGCGATTCCTAGAGAGATTTCAGGTTGGTCTGTCACAGAATTTTAAAATGCAGAGCAGCACTCTTTGTCCAGGAGTGACCCAGCAGATGCCACCTGATTTCTGAAATGGTTCACCTGCCACATTCCCAAGGCACAGGCTAAGGTTGAGGGAGGTGGCACTGCAGATGAGGCTTGTGGAGGCACTGGGGTTGCATTTGTAGTGCAAGGTCTTTGTGCTAGAAGAAAAAAAAAACACACCTAGTATTTTTAATACTGAAAAGCAGAGAATTTTATAGGTATGTGCTATAGTTTGGATCTGAAAGTGCCTCCTAAAGGGCCCTTGTGTTAAAGGCTTGGTCACCAGCTGTGGTGTCACTGGAATATGGTGGAACCTTGTGTGTGGGGGGTACTTAGTGGGAGGAAATCAGGTCCTTGAAGGTGATAATGTGACTGTGACCCCGTCTTCCTCTCTCTTTCACTTCCAAACCACCAAGGAGTGAGCAGCTTTCTTTTCCACATTCTCCCACCATAATGTGTGGCCTTGCCACAGGCCCAAAAGCAATAAGCCAACTGACCATGGACTGAAACCTCCAGAATTGTGAGCGAAAATAAACCTTTTCCCATTTTAAGTTGGTTATCTCAGGTGTTCTGTCACAGTGACAGAAAGCGGACTATAACAAATATTCAGAGTTTAACCAGCTCTGCTGGGATCAGGTCATTGCCTCAATTGCTTGTTTAGTTCAAGTACAGAGTTTATGTCACATATATTTGGATTTGATATTACCAAATTTGAAATTGATAGGATTTTGTTTAATATTTTCCTCAGTTTGTGGCTCTCCTTGGCCTTGCCATTGCTGTGTTGGCTGACTTTGTGGATCAGGGCTGCTCCTGCAAAGGGGTGAGCTCCGGCCCTGGAAGTGGCCGTACCTGTCTAATTCAGAAGTTGCTTCACCTGGATGTTAGGTTCGCTGTTAACAGAGCTCTGCATGTCATTACATTTTCCTTACTCCATCAAGAGAAAAATGGGACTATTTTGTGAGAAAGACAAAGAAGTTCTAGTTTAAAGGTTTTTCTTTAATATTAGGCATGATGCTTATATTAGTTTTAGATTTTGTCATCGCAATATGGTCCTTTTGGTTTTTCTTCACTGACAAAATGTTACAACTAGAATAAAGTGATTTTTCATCACATCACTTTTCTCTCAAGAAGGACTATGAAGTCTTTCAGTTGCTTATTTTGGTAGGAAATTTTGAATCTTCAATCCCACCTTCCATGTCTGCTACAGTAAACATTGATAAACTACAGGAAAAAAATGTTTTAACATTAAATTTCGGAGATTGTTTTCCCCCTACATTAAACATCTAGGATTGTTATTTTTCATGGGTCAATTGCCAAATAGTTCTTTAAAATTATAGCATTTGCTTCCGTTTTCAAGGGTTATCTGAAATCAACTCTTCAAATATAGACTCCTTGAAAAACATTGCTTAAATTAGCCTTTTCAGGGACTGCAGGGATCACTCTGTCCCAGGGCAGGTGTAGTGGCTGGAATGTGCAAACACAGCTATTGTACAAGTGCCAGAGCCCCTGCTTCTACACACATCCACTAACAGTGCTCCAGACAAGCACGAGTATCCCTGGGCCTCACTGTCCTGGCTTAACTTGGTGTTACTCTGGCTCCGAAATCCAGAATTGCAGCTGCTGAGGTCTCCAATTCAGGAAAGTGGGTGATTGCCTGAGTTCCTTGACACCACTGTCTTGTCTGAGTACTAATAAAGAGAAGAAATCAATGTTCTTTCCATGTATTTCTCTTATCTCTTTACATGATATTTTCTTGTGACCAGAGATCTTTTAAAATATTGTCCACATATTATATTTTCATTAGAAGTCCCTAAATGCTGGTTGCTGTATTATTACTTTTCCTTTGCAGTGACAAAGGCACATTTTGTTTTCATTAAGTACCCTTATATACCAGTTTCTGTAATTGCTCCACAAATAATAGCTGGTTTAGTTCAATGCCAGAGAAAAAAGAGCTATGATACAGAGTGGATACTTGAGCCTGTGAATCTGTGAGCACTAAGTGACACTTGTATAGTAATCTCTCCTAATGGCCTAATACTGAAATGCCAGCCCAGTGACCTTTCTTTATCAACACTAAAACTCTAATGTGATGTTGATATTAATGTCTGATCACCCCTCAGGGCAATCTTCTTTCGTGTGATCACCAGGTCTCAGCTACCTTGCTTGGTCAGCAGCCTTAGCCTGCAGACATCTCTGGTGAGAGACCAGTTGTATTTACAATCTGTGAGCAGATGGAAATTCATCTGTGGTAGGCAACTTCTTGCTGGACAGTCCCCAAGCCCTTCTATTTTACTTCAAGGACAAAGTATCCCCAGTCGTACATGCAGCGGTGTTTTCCTTTGCCCACAGTGATGCATATTTTATTCCCCCTGACTAATGTCAGGTGCAAAGTGCTGGCTCATGTCTTCTGTGTTTTATACAGAGGACATTTTAATGAGCTGTTTCACTGCACATCATTTGCATGGATATCTTACCCCAGAGAAATGTCTGTTGAGAAAGGCAAAGAGACTGTATTCTCATACATTCTACATGGCTGTGGGTTGTCATGTGAGTGAGCCATCAACACTGCTATTTCTCATGACTTTTAGAAGTGGTGTTTGGTGGATGGATGTTACTGTGGCCATACTGCATGGCACTATGTGAATGTACCTTTTGCTGGATGTTGTGAATAACATGACAGTGCATGGCTGTACCCCCAAAGCCAGCCTTGACCACCCACCACTAATGTTTCCGGGGTACTGATAGGCCTGAGTGTTGGAACAGCCTGAGAGATGGAAGCCACCACAGCACTGTTCTGTAGTCTGAGCAACACAGGTCAACCTCGGGTGACTTGAGTCATGATGGAGATGCCTTTCCTATTGTTCATCTCTTTCTCACCTGCAGGCCATTGCTGTGTCTCATAGCTTAGCAGCTGAGCATGGCTTTGGGTCCAGATAGACAATTGCTGTGGTTTGCACAGAAAGGTTAGGAAATCCTTGTCATTCTTCATCACTATTAAGCAATCAATTTCCCCGGAATCCTACTTATGTTGGACCAGATAAGCTGTCAGCACTCTGAGTGGCCTTTCACTGATGTGCAGCGCCTGGACCCTGTTTACTTAAAACCTGCCTAACGGTCAGAACCTGTCAGACCCTGTGGGTTCATGGGTTGTCTCCAGCCTGCCAGCCAGTCTTCCTTCAGGTACATAATTGAAAGAAAGAATTGGAAGCAAATATGAAAAGATGTGTTGACTAGCTCCAATAGAAAAAAAAAGTGCAAAAGAAAGACTATGTACTCTTGGGTAGAGCACAATGGGACAGGCTTCATTGCTTGGCCTGGGGCTAGCTTTCTTCTGACAGATAGATATGGAGAGCAATTAGGGTTTGAAAGTATAAGCAAGCCAATCTGTTTTGTTTATACAGAGAGTTTCCCCAGAAGTGAGGCAGAAGCAGAGACATAAGTAATGAGCACATGTGTTTGGAAAGAGTATAAGGTACTTACAAATATTATAGTGGCGTCGCTATAGTTAAAGGTCTGGCAGCATTTCCATTATAAACTCTCATTGTCAGGGGTTTAAAACTCAGCTGTAAAAATTCCAGGCTGCAACTTGGCATCCCAGGATGTGTCTGGGAACAAAGCTTTCGTCCTTGCCCTCATGCAGGTCTCTCCTGGGGTTCCCATGCAGCCATGCTCAGGTCTTTTCCTCTCTTGTCTTGTTTGCAGCTCCTGGAGGTGGGGAGGCAAGTCTTGGCCAGAAAGTTCTTTGGTTATTAGCAAAGGAAGCCAGGGAGAAGCATCAGGTGATTTCATTTATCTCTCTTCTTTGATCTGCATGAGATATCTCCCCAGTGGTACGTGGCTCCTATGGTCACAGCCACCAATGGCCAGACACCCTAGACATGCAGCCAGGTTAGGAAAGTGTGGTGAGAATCACAGTGCTAACATCTGAGAGCCAAGGTTTTACATAGCCAGCTTCTTTAGGGTCTAGGGTCTACCGACTATCTTTAAAGGAAAATTCACCAAGGCTGCTGTCCCTGGAGATCATATTCCTCAAACAAAGCACTGTGCTTTGCCTTTGATCTATAATCTGAACAGTGGAAAGAAAATTGACTAGCAAATTTGGAACTGGATTGTATAAACACATTGAACATAGAAATAGAGAGTTCCTGAATTCATCTGTTAACAGTCTTATGCCAAGGAAACAACTTTTGAGAGAAAAGCTTTTTCCTCTTCATTGCCTAATAGGAACACGTGGGGATTTAAAATCAACAAATACCCTGTCTTGGGGGAGCATTAGCCTAAACTGAAGATAAATCTGAATGATGAGCGCATTCATCTGTCTCAGTGACCTGCCAGGCTCTATGAGAGGTGGTGCTCACCTTGTCCTGGATCATGGTGACACATGCTCTGCTGAGATTATGCAGAGTCTGTCTGTACCTTGCCAGAGACTGGAGGTGAGCTTCTTATTGCAAAAGCATTTCACCCTGTCCCAGCTGCTGCTGCTGCTCTTTTATCATTAAAATTTTCCACTTTGGTTACATTCCTGTAGAAGCCACAAATGAATGTCTTTTCCTTCTTATCACACTGACATGTGCTGTGTCCCTAGAGATATTCTGAATTGTTAAGAAAGAAAAGATTCTTAAAACAATACATCAGGAAGCTTAACAAAGCCTAAAAATGGGCCAAGAAATCTGTAAAGGTAGAACATTTGAATTTTTTAAAAAAGACCATGATAAATTTAAGGTCACATCAAACATGGACAGATTGTTTGTTCAGGAGCTGAGAATTCTTTCATGTATTCATCTTCCACCATAAATGATCAAGTGCTCATCTGAATCTTAAAATGAAAACATCATTCTGTTTTCAGTTATGAAATCACTTTATCTGAAGCTAACATTATTGTCAGAATTGCCATAAGAGTACACATGGGCAGAATGAATCTTTCTTTTTTTTCTTTTATTAAATTCTTTCATTGGTACATTGTAGATATACAACACAATTACATTTCTCATTGGGAATTGTACCTTTACATAATGCATCTTGGTTCTTATTTTTTCCCCACTCCTAGCCCTCCCTTCACCCCCTCCACCCTTCCCTATTTACAAAGACTTTATTTCCATTTTTTCCATTTCTCATCATTTTTCCTTTGCCTTCTTTCCCTTCCCCTGCCCCTCCCACTACCCCTACCACATTGGACCTTTTCTTACTATTTTCCATTATCGATTATTCATTCTAATCATTGGTACATTTCAGATATACAATATAATGACATTCATCATTGGAAATTTGCACCTTTACATAGTCTCTCTTGGTTCTTATTTTTCACCCTTGCCCAGCCCTCCCTTCAACCCCTCCATTCCTCCCTATTTACAAAGATATTGTTCCTATTTTTCCATTTTCTCATATTAATCCCATTCCCTTCTATCCTTTCCCCTAGCCCTCCCACTTCCTTCCCCTTTGCCCCTTTTCTTCCTATTTCACATTACCTATTATACATTTAGTCCTTATTTACACTTTCAGTTTCTCACACCAGAGAAACTATTCCGTATTTATTCATGTGTGTCCTATTTATTTCACTTAAGTGTATCGCCTCAATGTGCATCCACTTAGGTATAAATGTCTCTAATTTCTCATTTTTTATGGCTGAGTAGTACTCCATTTTATAAGAAAACCACATTTTCTTGATCCAGTCTCCAGTTGATGGGCATTTGGGCTGCTTCCAAGTTTTAGCTATTACAAACTGTGCTGCTATGAACATGGGTGCACATATATCACTGTGGTATGATTCTTTGAATTCTTTGGGGAAGATCCCTAGCAGTGGAATAGCGGGGTCAAATGGGACTTCCAGTCCTAGTTCTTTGAGGTATCTCCATACTGATTCCCACAGTGCTTGCACCAGTCTGCACTCCCACCAGCAGTGGAGCAGGGTTCCTCTTTCCCCACAGCCCCACCAGCATTTGTTATTGGTTTATTTCATGATAGCAGCCATTCTTTCTGGAGTGAAGTGGAATCTCAGCATTGTTTTCATTTGCATCTCTCGAATGACCAGTGATATTGAACATTTTTTCATGTATTTATTTGCTATTTCTACTTCTTTGTCTGAGAAGTGTCTGTTCATTTCAGATGCCCATTTTTGGATTGGGTCTTTAAATTTGGGAGGTCTGATCTTTTTAAGTTCTTTATAGATTCTGGGTAGTAGACCTTTGTCTGAGGAAGAGCAGGTGAAGATTTTTTCCCACATTGTGGGTTGTCTCTTCACACTGCCTGTGGTTTCTCTTGCTGTGCAGAAGGCTTTTAATAAGAAGAGATCCCACTTGTTGATTGTTTGTGCTAGTTCATGGGCAACTGAGGTTTTGTTCATAAAATCTTTTCCTACACCAATGTGTTCAAGGGTTCTACCTAACCTCTGTTCCAACTGGTTCAGAGTTTCTATTTTAATATTTAGATCTTTAATCCATTTTGATTTTAGTTTAGTGCATGGTGAGAGATACAGGTCTAGTTTTAATCTTTGGCAAGTTGAAGCCCAATTTTTCCAGCACCATTTATTAAAGAGGCTATCTTTCCTCCAGTGAGGGTGTTTGGCTCCTTTCTTGAAGATGAGATGGCTGAGTGTGTCTGGAATTGTTTCTGCATTTTCTAATCTGTTCCACTGGTCCTCAGGTCTGTTTCTTTGCCAGTACCGTGCTGTTTTTATCACAGTAGCTTTGTAGTATAGTTGCAGGTTGGGGATTGTGATACCCCCTGCCATGTCTCTGTTACCCAGAACTGCTTTTGCTATTCTGGGTCTCTTTTTGTTCCAAATGAATTTTTGGATTGTTTTCTCAAGGTCTATGAAGTATGCTGCCGGGATCTCAATTGGAATTGCATTAAATCTATATAGCAGTTTTGGAAGTATGACCATTTTCACTATATTAATCCTTCCTACCCAGGAGCAGGGGATGTCTGTCCATTTTCTGATATCATCTTCAATATCTCTTTTCAGAGTGCCATAGTTTTCAGAGAAGAGGTCTTTGATTTCTTTTGTTAGGTGGATTCCGAGGTATTTCAGTTTTTTGGATGCTATTGTGAAAGGAATTGTTTGCCCTATTTCTCTCTCAGTGAGTCTGTTGTTCTTGTAGAGGAAAGCTATTGATTTTTGTGTGTTGACCTTGTATCCAGCTACTCTACTGAATTTGGTTATTAAGTCTAGAAGACTTTTGGTGGCATTCTTGGGATCTTCTATATAGAATATCATGTCATCTGCAAATGATGACAATTTGACTTCTTCGTTTCCTAACTTTATTCCTTTTATTTCTTTCTCTTGTCTAATTGCTGTGGCTAATGTTTCCAGAACTATATTGAACAAGAGTGGTGATAGTGGACATCCTTGTCTTGTTCCTGATTTTTAGTGTGAAGGATTTCAGTTTTTGACCATTTAGTATGCTATTGGCTGTTGGTTTTTCATAGATGGCTTCTATCAGTTTGAGGTAGAGACCATCTATTCCAAGTTTTTGTAGGGTTTTTATCATAAATGCATGTTGGATTTTGTCAAATGCTTTTTCTGCATCTTTGGAGAGAATCATATGGTTTTTGTCCTTTGCTCTATTGATATAGTGTATGACATTGATTGATTTTCATATATTGAACCATCCCTGCATCCCTGGGATGAATCCCACTTGATCAGGGTGTATGATCTTCTTGATGATCTTCTGCATTCTGTTTTCCATTATCTTATTAAGGATTGTTGCATCTATATTCATTAGTGAGATTGGCCTATAGTTCTCTTTTTCAGTTGGGTCTTCCTCTGCTTTGGGGATCAAGGTGATACTTGCTTCCAGGAATGAATTTGGGAGTATTGCTTCCCTTTCAATTTCATTGAAGAGTTTAAACAGTAGTGGGAGCAGTTCCTCTCTAAATGTCTTGTAGAATTCAGCAGTGAAGCCATCAGGGCCTGGGCTTTTCTTAGTTGATAAGTTTTTAATTACATTTTCAATTTCATTGGTTGATATTGGGTTGTTCAGAACTTTTAAGTCTTCTTCGTTCAACTTTGGTAATTCATATATATCTAGGAATCTGTCCATTTCTTCTGTGTTGTCCATCTTATTGGTGTATAGGTTCTGGAAGTAGGTATTGATGATCATCTGGATTTCTGCTGGGTCTGTTGTAATTTCACCCTTTTCATTCCTAATTGCATGGATTTGGGCCTTTTCTTTCCTTTTTCTGACAAGGTTGGCTAAAGGTTTGTCAATTTTGTTGATTCTTTCGAAGAATCAACTCTTGGCTTCATTAATTTTTTGTATCATTCTCTTAGTCTCCATTGCATTGATTTCTCCTCTGATCTTTATAATTTCCTCCCTTGTATGAGCTTTAGGGTTGTCCTGCTCTTCTTTTTCTAGAAGCTTGAGGTTCAGCATCAGGTTGTTTAGTTGGGCTCTTTCTGTTTTCCTAATATGCATATTCCCTGCTATGAATTTCCCTCATAAGACTGCTTTCATTGTGTCCCATAGATTCTGATATGTTGTATTGTCATTGTCATTTAATTGAAGGAACTGTCTGATTTCTTCTTTAATTTCCTCTGTGACCCATTGGTTATTTAGAAGTGTGTTGTTCAATTTCCATGTGTTTATGAAACTTTTTGAGTTTCTTTTTCTATGGCTCTCCAATTTCATCGCACTATGGTCTGATAATATACAGGGGACAGCTTCAATTCCTTTGCACTTACTTAAACATGTTCTGTGTGTGAGTATGTGGTCTATTTTGGAGAATGACCCATGTGCAGCTGAGAAGAATGTGTATTCTGATTTTGTGGGGTGGAAGACTCTGTAAACATCTGTTAAGTTCATTTGTTCAAGAGTTCAAATGAGTTCTAGTATTTCATTACTTATTTTTAGTCTAGTTGATCTATCTATTTGTGCCAGTGGGGTGTTGAGGTCCCCCACTACAATTGTATTAGTGCATATATGACTTTTCATGTCCTTTAGTATTTGTTTTATATAGTTGGGCGCACTAGTGTTTGGTGCATAGATATTTATGATCATCATCTCTTCCTGTTGGATTATTCCCTTTACAGGGATGTAGTGTCCTTCTTTGTCTGTCTTAATTAGTGTTGGTTTGAAATCTACTTGATCTGCTAAGAGGATAGCTACTCCTGCTTTTTTTCGGGTTCCTGTCACATGGAGTATTGTTTTCCACCCTTTAACTTTCAGTCTATGAGTTTCCCTTTGAATTAAGTGTGTTTCTTGTATGCAGCATATTGTTGGATTTTGCTTCTTGACCCATTCTGCCAATCTATTTCTTTTGATTGGTAAATTGAGACCATTAACATTGATGGTTATAACTGAAACGTATTGACTTGTCATTGCCATGACTTTTTCTTTGTTTTGGGTTCTCCCCCTTTACATTTAATTTCTTGTCATGCCAGATGGGTTCATTCTGCTTTGCTTTCTGGGGTTGTGATCCTCAATGTCTGTTCCTAGGATACTGTGTAAAATTCTTTGGAGTGCTGGTTTGGTATTCACAAAGTTCCTAAGGTGCTCTTTGTCATGAAAGTATCTTATTTCTCCATCCATTTTGAAAGATAGTTTTGCAGGGTACATCAATCTGTGTTGGAGGCTGTTTTCTTTTAGGGCTTGGAATATGTCACTTCAAGCTCTTCTTGCCTTGATGGTTTGTGTTGAGAAGTCTGCTGTGATTCTGATGGGCTTTCCTTTGTATGTGATTTGTTTCTTTTCTCTAACTGCTTGTAGAACTTTGTTTTTCTGTTGTGTTTCTGGAATCTTAACAATTATATGCTTATGAGTAGATTATTTTTGATCAAGGCTATTTGGAGTCCTATATGCCTCACTTATCTGTATGTCAAGCTCTTTTCCCCTGCTTGGAAAGTTTTCTGCCATTATTTCTGTGAAGAGATTTTTTATGTCATCTGCACTGTCTCCTGTTTCTTCATTGAGCTCAATCAGTCTTATGTTATTCTTCTTTGCATCATCTAGTAGCTGCTGGATTGATTTCTCATGTTCCCTTATAATTTTGAAGCAATTTTTCTTTTCCTGGCCACTAATTGCAATCTTATCTTCTATATCTGAAATTCTGTCCTCACATTGGCTCATTCTGCTGTGTAGACTTTCAGTGGAGTTTTTCATGTCCTGGAAATCTATTTGCATCTGTTTTATGGATTCCATTTGTTTCTTATGTTGGGATTCCATCATGTTCCTTTGCTCCTCTCTAGATTTATTAATCATGTCTTGCACTAGGGGCACAATTTCTCCTATTATCTAAGAAATTATTTCTGATTTCATTTTTTGCAGATCCCCTTTTGTTGCCAGTTCAGTGGGTCCAGGTGGTTGAGTATCAGAGTGTTCCATCTCATTTCCCTTTGGGGTTGCTGTAGGTGATCTGGAAGTCTGGTTTTGAGACTTACTTACGTGTTTTCTCATTTTGACTGGGGCGGGGGGCTGTTAGCACCTGCACGGATTACCTCCTCTGAGCTGGGAGAGGTGGGACAGGGGCGAGGAGCAGCACTAGGGATGGTGACCCAAAAGCCCTTTCCTGTGGGCTGGGAGCAGCGGGAGGCATGGTGGCCAGGAAGCCCCTTCTTCTGGACCAGGAGCAGTGGGATGGAGGCTCAGAAGCCCCTACCTCTGGGCCGGGAGTGGTGGTAGGGATGGTGGCCCGGAAGCCCCTTCCTCTGGGCCAGGAGCAGTGGGACAGAAGGTAGCCCAAAAGCCCTTTCCTCTGGGCTGGGAGCCGCTGGTGGAATGGTGACCAGGAAGCCCCTTCTTCTGGACCAGGAGCAGTGGGACTGTGGCTCAGAAGCCCCTACCTCTGGGCTGGGAGCAGCAGGACTCAGTACCTTGGTGATCTGGTGTCCTCTGCGTCTTTGCAGTGTGGAACCAGGTGGCTGCCTGTCTGCAGCGGGGTTATTCAGCGTCTTCCGCGCGACTCGGGACCTCAGTGGGCGTGAGCAGACCTGCCTGTCTGCAGCGGGCTGATTCAGCGTCTCCAGAATGAATCTTTGTTAGAAGGAAGAGTATTAGCTATCATCATTCCTATTTATTCCATTTTATAAAATCCTGAACTTAAGTGACATACTGTAAATTAATTTAAAGCCCTTTCTTAAAGAAAGAAAAATAGTCACTGTTAAAACCGACACTTCCATCTTCACTAAGCTCCTAGTATTAAAATGTAAGAAGCTGGGCTTGTTGGCAGATGCCTGCAATGTCCCCGCATTCTGGGAGACTGAGGCAGGAGGAGTCAAAGTTTAACCCAGCCTGGGCAATTTAGCCACTTAGCAAGATTCTGTCTCAAAATAAAAACAAAAAACCCTAAAGGCCAAAAGGCTGAGAATGTAGCTCAGTTCAAAGCCCTTGGGTTCAACCCCTGGTAAAATACATACATCAATACACACACACCTAACACACACACACACACACACACACACACACACAAGACAAAAAAGTGAAACTGGCTGAGTGTCCCAACAGAGCTTGGATTTCCAGACTTTCTTGTTGTTGCCTTGGCTTTGCTGAGATCCTAGGAAATATGGATTAAAGGTTGGAGATTCAGTTTAGTACCAAACACAGCTTTCTCTCAGTGGCATGATGGAATGGGAAACTCAAAGTCAATCAGGAGTCAAATACCTTTTCCTTATGGGATAGGGAGTGATAGGTGAATAACCTAAGTTGTTTTAAAAGATACTGAATGCGATGAAACACACTTCAATGCAGTTAAACACAATGCTTGCAGCTATGAGTTATTGAACCCCTGTGTGTTTTGGTTTTGTTTTGGAGAGAAGTGGACAATCTGTGGTGGTCTCAGATGGCTGGTCAGTTCCTCCCCTCCACTTCTTTCCACTGTCCTGACCCTTCTCTTTTCCCTTCTTACTCGACTTTGCCCCTTGTCATCATCATTACAGTTTTTTTTGGACAGGTGTAGGGGAGATATGCCTGCAAGCCCAGTACGCTAGGAGGGATTACAGGGTACAGGGGTACAGTTAAACAGTTAAGACAAGAAATGCAAACTCCAGTCCCATCTGGGCAACTTAGCAAAACCCTGTCTCAAAATTAAAAACAAAAATAAAGGGCTGGGGATGTAGCTCAATGTAAAAGGACCTGGGTTCAGTACAAAGTACCACAAAAAGGAAGTTTAAAAACCATTTTAATGGATACGTAGTAATGGTACATATTTAGGAGGCAAGTGTGATATTTCAGTACATACATGCAATGTATCACAATCAGATCAAACATATTTGTCACCTCCACTGTTTATTATATCTTTGTGTTGGAAACATCCAACAACCTCTCTTCTAGCTATTTTGAAATATTCAATCAATGTGGTCAACTATAACTATCCTACTGTGCTCTAGAACAGTTTAAGTTATTCTTCCTGCCTGATTGTACCTATGTACCCATTGTCCATCCCCTTCCATTCATCCCTCCCCAACTCCCTTCCTCACCCTGGTAACGACTATTCTATGGTGTACTTCTGAGTTGACTTTTGAAACGTTGACATATGGTGACAACAGGCAGTAATTGTCTCTCTGCCTGAGTTCTATCTATTTCACTCAGTCTAATGTTCTCCAGGTTCATGCATGGTGCCAAGGACCCATAGGCAGCAGAATTTTAACTCTTCATAACAAGCAAAAACAGCAGAAGGAGACAAGAAGATGTCACCTGGCTAGGAGCTTATAGGGTCTCTGGTCTTCACAACTCCCATATGGTTTTCTCCCATACTTCTGTGACCTGGCCTTTAAGGATACCTGATTGTATGCAAACCCTGAACCATTGGCACTGTTTGGAGGACATGCAGAAAGTGTCCTTTCTGTATTTGTTTTGCAATTAATAATTTCATGAGAAATCTGTTTCCCATTCTTAGTGAGTTTCTCTTCTGGAGGGACATCTGAAATCTTTTATTTCGAGCACATGTCTTGCAAAGGAACTTTATATTAGTTCCTTGCATACAATAGTCTCCTCCCACGTTAAGGTATTGGATGTATTCTGCTCAACAGAGCAGTCACAGAGCATATATATTTCCTTTCCTGAGCCAAAAGATTCATATAGCCTTCAAATAATTCCCAAGCCAATTATTGTTTCTTTTACTGAAGCTGCTAATCAAAATGACTTAACTTCAGTCACTATTTATTTTTCCAGGCCCTAATCCTAACGAGCCCCAGCACCTCAGGCCATCAATAGTGTGGGAGATCCACTTAAGACTGGCTTTTATTTTATTTTTCATGTGAACAGTTCAGTTAGGGGTAGGTGAGGTAATTCCTCACTGGGCAAAGTTTTAGTAGTTATGCCTGTGTAGATGAGCCTGAGTAATAATTTCACCACTAGAAGGGACAGGCTTCAGGATTTCATATAGCACCGTTGAAACTGGGGCTGGACACCTCCATCCACTTTTCCCATAAATGAGCAGGGAAGCTAGAGTGGCCTTGGGGCACCAGTGTCTCACTGTGTAGTCCTTTAATAAGGAAATATTAGTTCCACTCCATGGTACAGTCACATTTTGCTATAGCACATGGACCCTACGTAACCCTAAATTCTTGCAGGGATGATCTATGCCTGGCTCTCATCCTCTCAAGAACTGATCCTGTGTCCCTTAGTACTCTGTACTCACACTCACCCCACAGAGGGGCGAGGAGGTCAGGAAGAGCAGGGTCATCCTGGCAGCCTGGCTGGGACGTTCATGCCGTGGGAGTCCACAGGCTCGTGTCCCTCTCCTGGAACACTCCTGCAAGGGGCATCAGAGGGTCTGAGCTGTGAACACTGGTGTGGCCCAACAGTCTAGTGAAGAAAACCAGCAGGAGCCATGAGTTTCCTTTTTCCTTTCCTTGGACCTAAGGAAGAGAAAATCTTTGTGGGTTCAGGTACATTGCTAGGAAAAACAGGCTACACTCTGTTATATAAAATTATAAAATAAACATCTTAATTTTCAGATATAAAATTTAAATTGCTTCTCTGAGTTAGTTAAGAACTGAATATTAAAATGTTGTCTTACACCATGAATGTGATACAGGTTGAGTATCCCTTCTCCAAAATATCTGGAACAGAGGTGTTTTGGATTTTGAAATCTTTTAGATTTAAAATCTTTGCACATATATAATGAGGTATCTTGGGGTTGGGACTCAATTCTAAACTTAAAATTCATTTTTGTTTCATATACACCTTATATACATAGCCACACTTTAATTTTTTACAACATTTCTAGTGTGTTTGTTTTCACTGTGACATGTCACATGAAGACAGGTATAGAATTTTCCACTTGGAACATCATGTTGGTGCTTAAAAAGTTTCAGAGTATGGCGCATTTTGCATTTCAGAATTTCAGAGCAATGTTGTTCAACCTGTTTAATGTTAATGATATAGAATAATATTAGTAATAGCTAATAATGGCTATCTTTTTATAGAACTGTTTTTTGGAAGAGGAGGAAACTTTATATTGATTTCCTAAATTTATGAGAAAAGTGAGCCTTTTTCTGGGTAGGGGCTGTGTTATATTAATTTTTTTGCCCAAACTGGTGCTTAGCGTATACTATGTGCTCAATAAGGTTTGTTGAATAAGAAATACAATTTTAAATCACTAGTCAACCATGACATAGTATAATAATTGAAAACACATTTCCTTTGATGTCTGACCCTTTGTAATACTATAATTAAATATATTCCTCCCAATAAAATCTCTACCTAACATGTTAAATCCACTCTAAAATAAGATTTCAGTATTAATCTTAAAATTTTTGAGTTATATATAAAAACTAGAGAAAATTAAAAGAGGACATCATAAGGTTATTTGAATACTGGAATTGGATGTGAATTGAGCTAATTGCAGCTGTTTTGACCAGAAGAGGAAAATGCTGTTTGTTTTCAAATAAATGGATGACGAAGTACTTATAATTTCACAGAAAGCAGACAAAAAGAAACAGAACTGCTCAACAACTGAAACAAGGGCTGGGAGTGTAGCTCAGTGGTAGAACTCTTGCCTGGCATTCACAAGGCCATGGCTTCCATTCCTAGAGAAAAAAGGAGAAGAAAGAAGGAAAGAAAGAAAGAAAGAAAGAAAGAAAGAAAGAAAGAAAGAAAGAAAAAGAAAATATTTAAAAAATCCCAAAGAGTCTTTCATGTTGGAAATTAAAAACAAAAATGTGCCATGATTTGTCTTTATAAGGTGGCCTTGTTGAAGTCCATTCCAGTGCTGGAATTTTAATGTTTTTGATTAAATATTTTTCCAGAACAATAAATGTGTTTTTTTTGTATTAAAGTCACAAAGGAGATTACAACTGTTTAGTAATTTGAAGATATAACCATTGTTGGGTTATTAAAAATGGAATGACACACATTTTGTTGCAAAAATCATAAAACTTGAAAGATGGCCAAGTACCTGTTGGCTGAGAGCGGAAGCCAATCTGAGGGGCTCACTTCCTTCCACTGGAGTTGTTTGCTACAGAAATAGAGTATGACACTTCCCACAACGCCACTGCTCCTCTATTAGGGCTGGAAACATCCACCGTCTGGGACGGGAACAGACATGGTGCTCTGTTGGTTTTCCCCCTTTGCTGAATGGCCAGTGGCCAGAAGGTGGCCTTTGGCAATTAACAATGAAATAGGAAATGGCTTGTGGTAAATATTCCCCTTTGACACCCTGATTTGGCAGCACTGGGCAAGTTTAAAATGGAGATACTCAAGTTACTAATGTGTGTGATCTAAAATAAATTTAGCTTGGTGGGGGAATGTCATGAAAATAAATTTTTGTTTCCCTCACACTTTAGGCACAAAATGAAATTGCCAACAAAGTACCTTAAACAGTGAAAAATATCCACAGTTTCAACATCTCATACTATTTTATTTAAAAGGACTATCTTTAATACCAAATATAAAGTTCTGAAAAAGATAATAAAACAGATCAATATTGGAAAAAGCTTGCATAGACAAGTGCAATTCAATATGTGATGGGTATGGAATGTTTATCAAAAGATACAGTGGTGTCTTGTGTCGACATGACATTATCATTATATGGGGGCAGTCTTAGGGTATGTGACATAGGAATCCATGAGAGACTTAACCTTAAAATCTTATAGAATGAATACAAACATATAATAACATCATCAATAAGGTTTAATTTATCCTAAACTTTCTTTCATTATGGTGTTTATCATTAGTAGGTTATTAATGTACTTAAAATATTCAAACTATGAAACTTTCCTTGGGATCTTTACATTTATGGGCTTATGTTCAATACTATCACTTGTTTTGCTTGTGTTTATGCATCTGACGTATTATATGTTAAAGTGATAGTCGTTGACTAGGACACTTCTATACCATTTATTTTTTCTGAGTCAATAGCCACTTGGCTTTCTTAAATACATAAGAGGCATTATCTTCTCGCAGAGTGTGTACATAGACCTATTTTCTACTCACAGATGTGGAAATCTGCCTCCTGTTCTAAAATTATGCACAATACTAATTAGTTACCACCATCATCTGCATCATGAGAAAAGTAATTAAAATCTTCATTATTAATATAGTACATAAAGAAGCCATTTTTTTTATCATTTTAAGAGCAGCATAGTATGTTTTCCAACTTGGAGCCTTCTACCTACATGTTTTATAAGTCTGTGAAGAGCAAAAGTGAAGAAATAAAAGGCAAGTAAATTTGATTTCATTCTTGCCAGCAGACTGCCTATTCTTTTAGCTGCTTCTCTAGAATTTTGGCTGATTTAATTCTGTCACTTAATGTGCATAACTAAAGCCTGGTAGAAAAATCTATGAAAGCTATTCATCAAAATTGCTACTTGTGGCCCAAGTGCTGGATTCATGCGTCTTTTATCCTTCAAAGTTTTTAGAAAATCTTGCAAGAGTCCTAAATCCCTTCATAGGAAATAACCCATAAATCCCCTTCTCTCTTCAGATTCTACTTCAGTCTAGAAGGACCTGGACCAATGAGGAGTTCATTCCCAGGTTCTTGCCAGAGTCTAGCAGTCTAGGCTCCCTGATATTTATGACGAAGACATGGTTGTCACCTGCTTCCATTTTTGTCTTTTTCTTGAATGTTTAGAAAGTATGGTCAACTTAGGCTTGGCTTTTTTATAATTTAAATGTTAATATAAATCCAACAGAGAATTTGAAGATATAAATAATTTACGATTTGGCGAAAATGTGCTAGGTACTGATCATTCTATTGAAGAGGTTAGAATTCATCTGCTATGAGGACTTGAAAGTGTGTCATAAAGAAGTATGCTTAGTAGAGGGTGAAGAAACAGATCAAAGCCAAAGAAAAGTAGTCTTTAAGTCGAAGTTAAAACAGGGCTTACAAGATTATATTTGATATGTATGATATTTTACACCTTATAATTTATTAATCAATGTAAGTTCAGATATTCTTAATGTGAATAAAATTAAAATTCTGTTTTTTAAAACAGATTTCCTGCTTCTTCCACATATGCCTTTTCATGGTGTAGAGAATCTGAGCATCAAATTACTTAGCTTTTCTAAAATAAGCATGTAGAGAGAATAAAACAATGTCCCAACGTACAGGGGCCATGGCCCTAAAATTGGGTGCCAGAAGTCTGGTGCACAGAAGTTGTGACGCCAGAAGGTGGGTGCACAGGGAGATCTGGAATGAGCCATGCACAATCACTATCATTGTTAAGTTCCAAATTAGAAGCCCTACTGGGAAAAATAAACATAAGGACCTTGTAGAAATTTGATATGCATGTGTGTACACATTCACATACTCTGAAAACTACCCTTGGTCAGTACCACATCTCTAGTGCTGAGTTCCCAGGTGTAGGTTTCATGGCTTCTAAAACCATTGGTTCTTCCAGATAGCAGGATACATGTGCATAGAAGTAGCCCTTTGGTCTACTGAATTGTGCAACCTTCTCAGGTTATTTGGAACCTACTTATGTATGTTTATTTTGATTACTTAGTTTTCCATGGTAACGTCATGATATTTCTTAAGATTGTCCAAAAATGTATGCTTCCTCTATGCTCTTGGTCTTCATAGTTCTGATTTGGTAACTTTTTTATTTTAGCTAGAAGAAGGATATTTCAATTATTTGAAATGAGTTAATGCGAGCCCAGATTGCAATCAGATCCAAAATTTTAAGTGCTCATAAAAATCTGAAACTCTGCAATAACCCTAAATCCCCATATGTAGAGGAAAACAATTCACATTTTTGTGGCACTGGCAGTGAATTTGCAGGCATGTCTGCCTGGATTGTCTGTTAAGCCTCCTACTATATTAATGTAGCTGTGGAAGCAAAAGGCTAAGTAAGGTTTAAAATGTCACATGCAAAACATTGTGAGTATAAGAAATATAACCCCAGGGCCAAAAATTACCAATGAAAAGAAATTATACCGGTTATGTAAACACTGGGCTTTTGCGGCAAGGAGGGGATTTTTTTTGGTACAAAGGGAAAAATTTGTTCCACGAAGGGAGGGAAGTGAGATCTCTTACAGAAGTAAAGTCAAACTGAAGGAAGGAAAGCAGGCTGTAGGTGATGCGTTTTTGCATGTTGTGTTGGGAAGAGGTGACTGGTGTCCCAGTTAGACTTTTGTGTTGCTGCATGAAGATCAGGTTGCTTCTGCTTGAGTAGCCCCCTGTCTGTTCATCACATCAGCCCCGGGAGCAATTTCTTGTGGGCCTTTCTTGACCCTTCAATTTTGGATCGGTGTTCCCTTTTGTGAGCTCTAGCGCTTTGTGCTTTCCCCTCGGACACAATGGCAGCTGCAGTGACACAGATCACTGGGAGTATTGTGTGTTGCTAGCTCTGGGATTGGTTGGCTCTTCTCCTTCCTGAATGGTTGTTCTAAGACCTGAGGTTCTTTCTCATGTGTACTTTAGCATTCTTAGCAAATAATTTCTGCCAGGACTTCACCAAACAATGGGCTCAATGGATTAACTCTCTAATGGGAAATGTAGAGTTGATTACAATCATAAGCATATAAAGAGCTCAGAATTTAAATTAATGTTCATATTTATTGAAAATTGTTGGGAAAAACTCAGAGTCTTCAGGAGATGGATATCATCTGGAAGTCACACAATTGAATTCTCTTTTCTCTTCTACCATCCTTGTGACCAAAATTAGGGCTTCTTACATGCTGAGCAAGCACCCCGTTACTGAGCTGCACCCTTGGCCCCACAGAACGGAGCTCTCTTAACAGCCCTGGCAGTGACATCTGGTATAAAGCCAGTAGGCAAACCAAATGGCCTCAGCAACTCCCTCCTTCCCCAGTTATGAGATGTGAAAAAAAGCAGGTGGCCTTAATGGAAGGTCAATAGTCTCCTGATTCTAGAAGGTTCTAGAAGGAAACATGAGCCAAATGGAACCCAGTGAATGCAGAACCAAGGCAGCAACTGAGAGACAAAATCTTTTATCTCCACAGGTTTCCTAAGTTCACAGTAAAGCCGCTTCTCTAATTGTACCGGATTATATTAGGGAGGTGGACCTAATTTAGGAAAGGTGGTTATATTTGTGAATAAAATTTGAGTCCTCAGAGGAATAAAATATATAAAAATCCAAGGCGGTACTCTGAGTACATGGCCTAATGTTAAATAGGGACTATACAGCTGTCTCTCAGTATTCATTCTCAGGGAATTAATACACTGTCTTAAACTAAAGAAATGGGAAAAAACACCCCGCCGATGTTCTGGGGAGAGATTTATAAAGAGTAGAATATATTTGGAAGAAAGCTCATTGTTTAATGCAAATATTTTTAGAATAAATTATTTTGTAAATTTATCTTTCTTTTTGAGCTCTATGAAAAAATTAAGCCATTTTCTTTATTAATTAGTGATCTGAAGTTGAAATGAATGGATATATTTTAGTCAAAAGTGTATTATTTTGTGCTTCCTCCACTTCATGCTTCTTTAAAAGCCAAAGCCCTTGAACAGATGTTACAAAGATTTTTCCAAAATGTAAAGAAGTGACCCCTGGAGAAAGAAAAAAATCATAGCATGGAAAGTTTTCAGGAAAAAAATAAAATGTTTTTCAAAAGATTATAAACGAAGGGATAAGGGACATAAATGGGAGTGTAGCCGAGGATACTCATTCGACTTGAACCCTAACACTTTTTTCCTAGTAGTTCTGAACTAATGCTGCTTTATCTTTCTACAAATATTTCTTTTGTAATTTTGGAATCAGAAACTAAAATTTGTGCTCATTTGTTTTTTATTTGAAATTCTGCTCTATTTTAAAAGAACCTCTTATTAGCCTGTTCCTGTTTCCATGACAATATAAGATTAAAAAAAATCATTATTATTTCTGAAAATTGTAAAGTATTGTCAGGATTGCATATCCAGGGAACAATCATTATTGTTTCAGGAGATGATTTTGAGGTTACACTACCTTAATATTTGTCAGTAGATTTAAAAATCTATTAATTCATTGAAAGACAGGTTTTCACTTTCTCATCCCTGAGCAGACAAATGTGAATATAGTTCAAACCTTATATTCTGTAACCTGTCATTGAACTCTCTAGTGTGAGTATCTCACCTGTGGGAAGATGACAGCTTATAAAAGATTTGCGGAGAAAGAGAAATATGGAAAGACACGGGGTGGTGTGGGAACATTTGACTCATTTGTAACAAAATGAGTCATGATTTGAACGAAAACGCATCTGCTCCATCCCAGTACCCCTGAAAGTGAAGCCATTAAGGAACAATGATTGTGAGGTCTCACGAAGGATGAAGAATTCAGAAAACATCTAGTCCAGAAAACAGGGACTGCTGATCATGTTCCTACTATCTCTCCTCTATTTTTCTCTATACATGGTGTTTATCTTCTGGGACAATTATGAACTATGTGCTACGGAGGTGAAGTTGGAGGGATGGTAGGTGAATAAAAAAAGTGGCAGATATACAAGAAAGGGAGGAACTAGGGCAATTAAGAAAAAGGAAGAAACTCAATTTTAGATCAAGTTGATTGTGCTGGGTCTCATTGACCTTGGCAATACTCACAGGGTCATGTTTTATGTGGATGAACTGAGTTCAATTTCCCCTGCATCTCTGGAACATGTGAATGTTTTTCTTCTATCCTGTATCACTACCTTTTAAAACCATATTCTTCAACATTTTATTCTATTAATGGATGAGTGTGAGTGCATTTATTTGAATCCATTTTGACCTTATATTTCTTTATTATTAAAGAAAAACATAGTTTTTGTTTTTGCTTGAAACTTTGAATTTCTCTCCTCTTGGTAAGATATCAGAGCTTACATACTCGTCAACTGCATTGTATTTTAGAAGTAGAATAATATAATTAATTGAATTTATGAGCTACATGAAGTCATCCTCAGCAGATATTATCATTAAACATAATGGTGAGCCTCAAAGTCATTTTATTGGTGGATTTTTATTTGGAGAGTTCCTCCTGGTGAGGTTAGTCCACATCTGTAGCAGACATTTTAAATGGTACCAATTTCTTGACCTCATTTTCCCATTCCTTATTGAGAGTTTCACTTAAGAGAAATACATTTAGATAGCATTAAAGAGAAACAAGGGGTGGAGACCCATTCAGTTTAGAACAGTTCTCAATCACATGAGAGGGTAGTTAGTTTTTGTAGCATGCTCAAAGGTTCTCAGGCATCTCTGTCATCAGCTACACTGTCCCTGAACTGCGGTTGAATTCGTTCTCAGTGTTTGAGAGCTGGGACTTCACTTTTATGCTGCATGTAACAAAAGCATTTTGTCTCCCAAGAAATTATTTAAGATGCAACACAGGAAACCTATAATATAAATAAATTACAAGATACAATAAAAGATAGTAGGAAACAGGGAAATGGAGCTTTCGCAAACGAAAAGGGGACAAAGAGATGGAGGGAAGCAGAAAGAGGGGAGGGAAGGGAATGAAAGAAAGAACTAAGATGTGTTATGTGCATGCACCAACTCCCCACGAGGAATTCCATCATTATTATTGTACACTTGTACTAATAAGGTGCAATATAGGTTTTTAGATGAGATTGGACCACTGCTTTTAATATCTTTGGGTGTTTTTCACATATGGACAAAAATTAATAAAGATTTACCTGCTGCAAATAAGAGAGAAGTCTAACAATAAAGACATGCATGATATCAGAAAAATAAGTCCAGAAATAAGACAGATGTCAGGATAGCTGATCCAACATCCATGAGTTTATTTCCCCTCCACCCTCTCTGGCGGCTGTATCATTCCACTCTCAGCTCTGAGAACAAGACAGGGCAGCTCTTCCAGGTACTGGATCTAGCTAGACTGGGAATGTCCAAAGGCAGGAGATGGGCCATGCATGCCAAGGTCTCCTTCCTAGGAATAGGACATCCTTTCTTGGAAGTTCCCCACTCTGAAGTTCTACTTTGTCCAGAAATGTTGGCCTAGGTAAACCTACCAAGAACAATATTACAATTATCATCAATTTAAACCAATTACCACTCACACCTAGACCTGGGGAAAGGGTCATCTTACAGTAGTGATTGATATTTAAACTAAATGTGTATTTTGCCTCAACAACCACAAACAATTTTGAGGAATATTTCAAAGAGAATTTAAAAGTTTTCTTAATCTCCAAATTCAAACCACAGGAGAAATTTCATATTGAAAACTAAAAATCTTAGGGACAGAAGTGCAGGACGTGTGAAGCCCTGGGTTCAAATCTCAGCACCAAAAGAGCAAAAAATACAACCCTAGCATGCTTTCACTTATTGATGCTTAGTTACCTTCCTAAGGTGATTGTGTTTCATAGGTGCCAATTCAGATTTCAGCATTTTCACCAAGCAAATAAATGTCAATCATGAATTATTTCCATGTAGAAAAGAAGGTAAAAGCCTCTCATTTACAAAACAAGACTACTTTCTCATGAAATGTAAGTGTATGTCAAAAACATTAACCCATTTCTCATGTAGACAAATTATGGAGAAGATGAACAAGATCTTGTAACCAGAAATTCTGGTTCAATTACTAGATATTTTTAAGATCTTAATTGAAGTGAATTAATGGAATCTGGAGTTCAAGTTTTCATATAGTGTGCTCTTCTCAAAATTGAAATCCTCAAGGAGAAGGGTAATAGTGGTCTGCTGTATACTGCTCTAGCTCAATCTTTTATGGAGTGCTCTCTTTTATTCTAACAGTGTTAATGCAGTTGGGCATCAAGATTTCTTCTCCATGTGGCAGTGTAGGGCTATTATTTCAAACTGTTTTGGGGTTCTCAGGATAACTAAAGTGCTTGAGAATTTTTTCATAAGAGCGTGTCTCTTAACAACTGACATAAATTCTGAGAAATACACTGTTAGGTGACTTCACTGTCCTGTGAACATCTTAGAGTATACTTATACAAATCTAGATGGTGTCTCTTGCTGCCCACCTCCATCACATGGTGCAGCTTACTACTCCTAAGCTACAAAACTGTGTAGCACATTACTCTACTGAATGCTGAATGCAACAATGGTGTTTGAATATCGAAATATATCTGAACATAGAGAAGGCACAGTGAAGATACAAGGCTGTGGCAACTTTTAAGCTCTACCATAATCTTATGGGATGACTGTCACACATGCGATCCGTCATTGGTCCAAATATTATGCGGCACCTGATTAATTAGACTGAGTGATATCAAATTTTATAGTGAACCGAATGATAGTACCAACTAGGTGTGGTCACTTGGCAGTTACAGATTCCCGTGCAGCCTAATCATGCTGTACACAGTAATTTCCATGTCACATGCAGAATGCCTTGGCACTGTGGTTTAGTTTGGGTCTTGAGTGACCTGCAAAGATCCATGTACTAAAGACATAGGCCCAGGGCATCTCAATGAGAGGTGGAGGAGTCTTAGGATATGCGCTCTAGTGGGAAGTTTTGGGTTCATTTGGGGTGTGCCCTTCAAGGGGATAATAGGATCCTAGACCCTTCTTCTTTCTCTGTGTTGGTTCCTGACCATGAGGTAAACAGTTTGCTCCATCCCTCATTCTCCACCATTACCATCTGGCATGCCCTTCACAGGCCTGATCCTACACTGGAACCTCCAAAACTATGAGCTAAGATTAACCTTTTCTCTTTATAAGTTAGTTGCCTCAGGTATTTCATTATAATGAGGGAAAGCTGACTAATACATAATGACAACACAAACACCTAACAGTACAGAACTTTAGAAGTGAAATTGCTTCAATAACTTATTTTCATGTTCACAACAATCTTAGGGAGGTATAGGACACTTAGTTTCCAGGAATAAGTGGCCCAAATGGTTTCCCAGCTCTCTGGGACTGGGCCATTAGCCATTCCTCTTGGTTCCTACTCCAGGATTTTCACATCCTGCCATGTTGCTGGGCCTAGAGTGGAAAGAGCTTAGAGTTTTAGTGGTTTGTGGAGCCTCTAGCACAAGTTCTCTAGAGCAGAATTGGTTCTTCTCTCAACAACATCAGGAGTGACATCAGTCCTGGTGAGTGTTCCCAGCAATGGGCAAACACAATCAACAATGACTTCACTCTGCCTTATCTCTCAGTCACTTACTGTCACACATTCACCAGAACACCACTGGTGAAACATGGTTTATGTATGCTGCTGGTTACAGGTTGTTTGGTTTCTTCCCCTTTACTGAACCATATTCTTTTCCTGGATGGGCTTATATGAATACAGAAAATAAGAATCCTATTTTTTCATTTGCCTCTTTTGGAAGTTGTGTTTGCAGTTGCCACAAATGGGCATGTAAGACATGCACAAAACATTCATCTTCATCAGAAGTGTAATTATGTTTTATTTAAACAGCACTTTTCCTCTGGGTGGCTTCAAGAAATCCCTAGAATTTGCTCTTGGGAATTTCTTGTGATAAATAATAGCATCCTTCCCTTTTATACATCATAAACAAATGGAAGCAGCACAAATGTACTGAGTTATTTAACAGTTAACATTTCTGGGTGACTGAGCTACAAGGAAAGTGATTTATTAGAGTAAAGTGCTGGCTGGAGTGAAATGAACATAAACTCTTTGGATTCACTGTCAGAAACTCTCTGTTGGACTTGAGACTTTATCTACTTGGGAAATCCACATGAAGGAGGTGACCACGAAACCTGCCCTCTTGGCCCCCAGAATCTAAACACCTTATTGGGAATCCACTCATCTGGCATATCCCTGGTTAAAATGTCAGCACTCCTTGTTAAATCATGGGCTTGGGAGGGAGCAACCTGTTCAGGTAGTATCGTCCTTCAGAATGTCTGGGCAAATGCAGGAGAAGTGAATAGTGGCAGGGTGTTGGTGGGAGGCACACTTGATCTCATGTGTGGCCTCTGCCTGGTGGAGAAGCTCTGCTTTTGGCATGGTGAGCAGGGCAGAAACACCAAGGACCAGGAGCAGAGAGTGATAACAGTAGAGCCAGGTGAGACTTAACTGTCTGGGTCTGCCGCCTGCGGCCCATGGCTGTGCATACCTGCATGTTCTCTCTGCAGGGAAAAGCTGTACACACTCATGTTCTCTCCTGATTTCTTAGCATAGGGTCAGACCTTTAATAACCTCAATACTAGTAGTGCCATCATTCCTAACCATATGAGTGACAGGAACAACAGCATTACTGCTAGCCTGTTTGACACCAACCACCACACCAGGCTGCTTTGCAAGCATGATCTCATTGCATTATCCCTCCCACCTTGGGAATTGGGTCTTGCTATTCCTATGGTGCAGATTAAGAAGCAAAGGTCCTGAGAGGTTACATGCCACCTGCTCAAGGTTGAGCAATTAATAAATTGATGGAGTTGACTTGAAGCTTGGCCAATGTGATTCTCTAATTAAGAAACAGAAATTCTAAATAAATTTAGATTGGCCTTATGAATACAGAAATTGAATGACTTTGAATGATCTCCTTTTTCAGTTGTAATCTGAATGTAAAGAGTTAATTTGCAGGCTGCCTATTTATGGCCCCTTAGCCCTTTTAGGCTGACCTTGATACGAAGAAGGCAAACAGAGTCCAGGAAGGGCTCCTCTCCAAAGCCACCTGGGTGAAGTCAGTGTCATGGGATAGAGGGCAGACGGAGGGGAGTGGCCTTTTCCTGTGCCTGAGGTCACAAGTAATGCCAAGGCGGTCACATGCAGGGTCTGTTGACCACACTCCTCCACTGTGCTACTTTTGACTGCACCTACCACTCCCTACTCCCCCTCCCGGAGTCTCTTTCCTCCTCCTGGAGGCTGCAGTCTCCAGCAAGATTTTTGGCAGGTTGCCTCTGAAGTCAGACTGACTCAGCTGCTGCTCACCACCTGTAACCAGGGCATGCAGGAGACCTTCACAGGCTGCTGGCCTTCATCTCCCACAGAACTGTGAAAAAGCAACCAGACCTGCTTTGTAGTTACGGCAAAGATCACATGAACTGATGCTCCTTTAGGGTTTAGCACAGAGCCTGGTGTGCCCTGAAGTACAGGGTGCTACTTGCCCCTCCTACACAGGGTGGGTGTTTAAGGACAGAGGTCACCGGTCAAAATGAGAAACCAGACATGCTGTCGCCTGAGCTGGGACCCTTACCACCCCCACCCTGCAGAAACCTACTGGGGTCATCTTTCGTCCTTCACCCCTGTTCTGAGAATCAGAGAGACGAGGGTAACTGTCTGCTTCCAGGTGACCCCAGCTAAAAGTGAGTGCTTTCTTCAAATTTGTAGCCTTATCCCCACAGCCCCGCCAGCATTTGTTATTGGTGGATTTCATGATAGCAGCCATTCTTTCTGGAGTGAGGTGGAATCTCAGCGTTGTTTTCATTTGCATCTCTCGAATGACCAGTGATGTTGAACATTTTTTCATGTATTTATTTGCTATTTCTACTTCCCTGTCTGAGAAATGTCTGTTCATTTCAGCTGCCCATTTTTGGATTGGCTCTTTAAATTTGGGAGGTCTGATCTTTTTAAGTTCTTTATACATTCGAGATAGTAGACCTTTGTCTGAGGAAGAGCAGGTGAAGATTTTTTCCCACATTGTGGGTTGTCTCTTCACACTGCTGGTGGTTTCTCTTGCTGTGCAGAAGGCTTTTAATAAGAAGAGATCCCACTTGTTGATTGTTTGTGCTAGTTCATGGGCAACTGAGGTTTTGTTCATAAAATCTTTTCCTACACCGATGTCTTCAAGGGTTCTACCTAACCTCTGTTCCAACTGGTTCAGAGTTTCTGTTTTAATATTTAGATCTTTAATCCATTTTGATTTTAGTTTAGTGCATGGTGAGAGATATAGGCCTAGTTTTAATCTTTGGCAAGTTGAAGCCCAATTTTTCCAGCACCATTTATTAAAGAGGCTATCTTTCCTCCAGTGAGGGTGTTTGGCTCCTTTGTTGAAGATGAGATGGATGAGTGTGTCTGGCGTTGTTTCTGCATCTTCTAATCTGTTCCACTGGTCCTCAAGTCTGTTTCTTTGCCAGTACCATGCTGTTTTTATCACAGTAGCTTTGTAGTATAGTTGCAGGTTGGGGATCTGGTGGGAGTGTAGACTGGAGCAACCACTGTGGAAATCAGTATGGAGATACCTCAAAGAACTAGGACTGGAAGTCCCATTTGACCCTGCTATTCCACTGCTGGGGATCTTCCCCAAAGAATTAAAAGAATCATACCACAGTGATATATGTGTACCCATGTTCATAGCAGCACAGTTTGTGATAGCTAAAACTTGGAAGCAGCCCAAATGCCCATCAACTGGAGACTGGATCAAGAAAATGTGGTTTTTTTTTAATAAAATGGAGTACTACTCATCCATCAAAAATGAAAAATTAGAGACATTTATAGCTAAGTGGATGCACATTGAGGTGATACTCTTAAGTGAAATAAATAGGACACACATGAATAAATTCCAAATAGTTTCTCTGGTGTGAGAAACTGAAAGTGTAAATAAGGACTAAATGTATAATAGGTAATGTGAAATAGGAAGAAAAGGGGCAAAGGGGAAGGAAGTGGGAGGGCTAGGGGAAAGGATAGAAGGGAATGGGATTAATATGAGAAAATGGAAAAATAGGAACAAAATCTTTGTAAACAGGGAGGAATGGAAGGGTTGAAGAGAGGGCTGGGTAAGGGTGAAAAACAAGAACCAAGAGAGACTATGTAAAGGTGCAAATTTCCAATGATGAATGTCATTCTATTGTATACCTAAAATGTACCAATTATTAGAATGAATAATTGATAATGTAAAATGGGAAGAAAAGGTCTAAAGGGGTAGGGGTAGTGGGAGGGGCAGGGGAAAAGAAAGAATGGAAAGGAAAAAATGAGAAATGGAGAAAATGGAAATAAAGTCTTTGTAAATAGGGAAGGGTGGAGGGGGTGAAGGGAGGGCTAGGAATGGGGAAAAAATAAGAACCAAGATGCATTATGTAAAGGTACAATTCCCAATGAGAAATGTAATTGTGTTGTATACCTACAATGTACCAATGAAAGAATTTAATGCAAAAAAATGTATAGCCTTATCCTGTTCTAGTCATGGAACGTCTATTATTATAGACAGCTATGTATCTTTCTGTTCAAAATGAACTGAGCAGGTGGGTGAAAGGGTGACAACTTACTTCTTTCCAATGACATAGAGTAAATATTGAGTAAATGTTATTTGAGCAAGTGAGTCAGTCACTCTGTTCCTGTGGAGCCATGTGAAAGAGAGGAGCACCAGAAGAATCCTGACCATTGCATTAATTCCTTCAAAGCAGGGACCAGCAAGCTTTTTCCCCAAAGGGCCAGAGAGTAAATATTTAGTCTCTACAGGCCACGCAGTCTCTGTCACAACTATTCAACTCTGTGGTTGCAGTGCAAATACACCATGAACGCATGGGCATGGCTGTGTTCCAGTGATACCCAGTTTACAGAAACACAGGTGGACTGGACTGGGAGCCAAGGCTGAAGTTTGTCTACCCCTGCTTGGAGGGCTGGCACAGGCCTTGGTGACTTAAATTCAGTGTCATAAGAAAATTTTTATTCTACATATTCTCCAAACATACAGTTTTCGAGCTTTATGCCTACCTTGGGAGCGGGCTCAGCAAATCATTTATTCATTCTCTTACTCCATGACATTAGATCTTCCTATAACCAAACACTTTTCTCATTGGAACATAAAAAAACAAAATCCCAGGTATATAATTTTATGCTCATAAAATTTGATTCTGTGATACTTGCTCTCCAGAAGTGCTTCTCCTTATTTCCCTTCAGTTACCACTTCTGGCTTCTGGGTAGTTCTTGAACAACTTTTAAGGTGTGCCTTGCTCACTTGGCATCATTTAAATTTCATCTCAATTTGGCAGGTCCTCACCTTCAGGATCTCTTTCACTTCAGCTTTGTCTCTCTGTTCTTGGAGCATGGTTTTGAGATTTCTTGAGCTGGATTGGTGCTGAACTGGTGCTGGAGCCAGGACTGGGAGGGTGCACCCTTCTCCGCCCAGTGAGCTGGGTCTCTAGTCTGAGCTTCTGGTAGACTTAGCATGTTAACAACTTAGGATGTTCCTGCTGTCTCTATTATGAGGAAATAGTGTGTGTCCATGTGTCTCTGTATGTTTATATATGCAAGTTCTTCAAAATAGAAGTCAAATTTTAGGAGAAAAATTCTTATTTAAATAATAATTGAAGTAATGAGGTATATAACAGTGTTAAAGTTTTAGATAAAAATATACAGTAGGTCCCCCGCCCTGCCTTGTATGAGGGAGATCCTCAGTGGATGCTGAAAGCATAACAATACTCAACTCTGTGGTGGAGTTATTTATCTAGATAAATTAGTTTGTAAATAAGGGATAGTAAGAGATTAACAACAGCAAATAATAATAAAATAGAGCAATTTGTAACAAGATGCTACAGCAAACATTATATGAATGTGTTCTTTATCAAAATATCTTGTTGCACGTTCACTTTTTCACTTAAAGGGAACACTTCAGCTTCTGTTTGGCATATCTGAAATTCTAGCATCACTACTTTTGCACTGTGGGGCCATTATTATGTAAGATAAGAGTTACCTGAATGCAGGCACAGTGACACAGAGACAGTTGATCTGAAAACCAAGAGAGCTACTAAGTGACTAGCAAGTGGGGAGTATTTACAGCATGGATATGCAGGACAAAGGGGTGACTCACATCCTGGGTAGAGGGCGTGATGCAAGATTCCATCACATTACTCTGAATGTCATGCAATTCAAAACTTATGGTTTATTTCTGGAATTTTCTATTGGGTATTCTTGGACTATAGTTAACCTTAGGTAACTGAAGCCCCTGAAAGCAAAACTGAGGATGAAAACTAACTTAAATAACATATGTGGACAGAATTTTAATGATCAAGAATACTGGGGTGGTAATATCTAAATCACTTTTGAGTACCTGAATCGTGGTATATCATGTTTAATAAATATAATCAAAAAATTTATTTCTTAATTGGAGCTCTTTCCTTCTATAGCACATATACACATACAATACCTCCCTTACTTAAAATATTTAAGCAAACAGATCTCTTTTAGGTTGGCTAGAACTTTCATAGACACAGAGAAAAACTAATAAAGACTTTTAGCAAGTGGAGTGCTGGTAAATATGTAATAATCAACTCTTCAAGATAAAAAAGTGTCTGTGTACTTTTTATTATCAGTCATCCTTGAATGAAGATTATCGTACCCAGTCTACAAATATTCCTAAAATAGACATTACTCATCCTAAGTTCCATTTGATTCTTACTGATGCTTTCCTTGATTTTTGATGAAATCTCATACCTGGATCGAACTCATTCTTGCAGCTGACATACACATGTGATTCTGATATATTGTTAGTTGATATTTTCATAACTTACCAACAAATCAGGTAAAAATGAAGCAATGAATGTATGTATGTTGAAACTTGATGGGTCTGCTCTTCAGTGATGTAAATCTTTGTTAAATTGGATTATCAGTTCTAAATACTGAGAGGGTATTTCCTCAATTTGTTGAGCTGTTTCACATTGTAATAGCTAAACACACAACAAATTTTTACATTTAATTTGCATTTTAAAGATTTTTCTCTTCATTTTCTTCAGTCTAGGTGATCAACAAAACAATAAATAAAGCTCTGATTTGTGACATTTGGTGATTTCTGTGGTATAAACACTTCTACCATGTACAGTTTCTGCTTCAAATGAGACAACACTGAGCATCATTTAATGTTGTTATAAGTTTCTATAATTTGATATTTAATAACTGTAGAGTTTAACAAATGACTTAGAAAATTCCTGGAAGTTCAATAGGTGTTTCTTGTGAGCCATTATGAACTGGTTCCAGCACATTTTGCTCTTTGCGAAACATGTATTTTCCACTCATGTTGCTAGTTACCTAGTTGAGTAACTCAAAAATTGCCTGAGTGGCTTAAAAAATAGAATGAAATATAAGTCTAGTCTTATAAAAACATTTAAGAAATTGTAACATTTTATTTGCAGGTCATAAGTATAGTGGTTTGCAAGAAGATCAGTTGCTTGCATTTCTTTTATGGAATTACCTTAGTGCATCTGGTGACTTTCATTGAAAGGATCAATATAGATATTTCCATAGCCATAATGAGATAATTCATTGACCTAATCATTAACAGTAGATATTGTGGGTTGCGTATTGACAGTGAAAGTGAATTACAGGAAATAGATTATAAATTTCACTCATGTGATGACCGAATTCCCTATCTTCTTATAAAATTGCAGCTGTCTATATATCTACTATCTATGGATGGTTGGTAATTTGTATCTCAAATTATTAGACGCTATCATTATGATAATATCTGAGCCAGATTTAAACCACTTAACCCAAGTAAAACCAATTATGAGGTTAATAGGAAAATGTAGACCAAGTATTTAGTGCATAGTGATTATTGAGAATTATCAGTCAATGGGTAATTGCAGATATAAAGAGAATACAGAAAATTTTATCTAAGTGTGAAAACTCTGGGTCTTTAGGCTACTTTGAAATTTTCTAGGAGATTCTCTTATTATACAAAATAATATAAAATTGTTTTGGTTTCTACTTTTGTTTTTTGTGGTACTGGGAATTAAACCTAAGTGTATCCCGAGCTCCTTTCTTTTTATATTTTTCTCCTTGGGTCAGGATCTTCATACCTTGCCCAGGCTGGACTAGAACGCCCAATCCTCCTGCTTCTGTCTCCCAAGTAGCCAGGGACTATTAGGCATTTGCCTCCAAGCCTGGCTGTTTTCTATTTCTTTCAGTTCTGCTCTCTTGCTACTTAACTGTGAATTGGTACTTAGTTGTAAACTGTGAATTAGGATGGCCCAGTGTTCAGTGTCCAGATGTTCCAGATGCCTGGCACTGTGGATCTGCACACCTATATTTATTGTTTAAGGTGACAGGAAGTGAAGACCGAATGAATAAATAGTTTGCAAAGTGGATGAACCCTGATAGCGGTCTGCTGGTACAGAGACGCCCCACAGACTTGCACAGCCTAACTGAAAACTTTTCAAGCCCAGAACCACCACGGTAGGACTGGTTTGAGCCCTGTGCTGCTGTGGAGCAGCTGCTCGTGCATGGCGTGGCTGCTGGGCGACTCGTCCGGCCACTGTCTCTGTGCGTGTCTTCTCAAATCATATTTAAGTAAATACACATCCCTTTAAAGACAAGATTAATAAATAATTTTCCCTCTAACTTGAAACACTTTTTCCCTTTGGTGAGCCAACTGTACTTGTGAAAGCTAATTTCCATTCACCAGTGGGGCAGGAAGCAGGGGGCTGTGGCTGGCACGGGGCTGAGGGTATTGCGGGTGGGTTTTTTGCTGGCTGCATAGAAAGCTCAGGGCTTCCACAGTTATGCTGCTGGCAGGAATCCTAGGAGCCAGAACCCCAGGACAGCCTCTCTGCTGATGAGGTGCCGCCCTTCCAGCTTCATGATCCCAGGCCTCAAAGCCAAAGCAGGCCTGTGTACAGTGACCACTGTTAATGGCCACATGGGAGGCTGCCCAGCCCTCCGTGGTGGCACTGTTAGCCCTCCCCTTCAGTCCTTGTGATGAGCCCGGTCCTTTGTTCCCTGCTCTAACCAGGTTCCCAGTTCCACTCTTCCCTCATGAATCCTGCCGTTTTCTTTAACTGATCTGTGTACGGAGAGAATATATACTCCAGCATTGTCCCACAGGTAACTGGGGACCTTTCGTCGAACAGGTTCCCTTTTAGCACTAGTGACTTCTGGAAAGACCTTTCTGATCACCTTTTCACAATCCTTCCTCTGAGACTAGCACAAAACACACTGTAAACCAAACAAGTTGTCACACACAAGGCCGGGACACACACAGGCCACCCCAGCCTCCCCACATGCTTTGCACAGGGCAGCTGTCGCGTCGCATGCCAACAAATTCCATTCAATGGCTGTGGTTTTTATGTGGGTCAGATAAAAATGAAGTTACCTAATATAAATCTGGGCTAAACAAATTAAGCAAGCCTTCCTATGAAAAGCAACATAAGAGTATGAAAATAGTGTTTTAGGGAACAAAAACAACATCAGAGAAAACGCTTTTAAGAAGTAATATACTAATATTATTAAGTATGATACAAATAATAGCTCACATTAGATAGACCAAATCAACATACCAAGCCCCACTAGGAGACTTGAGGGCTAAGATTCATCTATGGATTTTAAGGAGTCTGAAATGCTTGGCTCAGGTGTGACCTGGGTGAGAGACGGGTCTTGTGCTATAGCATCTGATGGCCTCAGTTTCCTCATTTTTGCAATAGAGTAAGGAGGACACATACTTCATACATGCAGAAGAAGAGTGAGGAGGAGAGATCTGCCCACGCACAGCTTGGAGCTCTGCAGGGCTGTAGAGGGCAGGCAAACAAGCAGGCTCTCATGATTTGGGGCATGTATTTTGGGAGAGGAAAAGGGCCTCCTTGCCAATGTCTTGCAAAGTGCTCCGCCATAAAATGTACCACAAAGAGCTCTGACTGTGTCCTTTGGAAGCATCAGACGGGAGGTTTGAAGTATAAAATAATGTTTAAAAGCCAAGTGGCTTTTGCCAAGGTTTAAAGCTGATGTTTGATCAAGGGCTCACCTGCCCTTAGCTCTTACCTGTAAGAGCTTCAGGTGTGCGGAGTTCATCTTGGATAAGCTGAGAGTTCTGTGGGCCGGCTTCAGGAAGTGAGCATCTACTCTGGCTGTGGGTCAGGGCTACGGTGATTACCTGTTCTTGCATTGTGAAAATCAGGAGGAAAAGGAACACTTCATTATTCTCTGTACATCTGTCTTCCCCCTGAACAGGTGGATATCATTTTTGCATTTTTGCGAATAAATAAAATGCATGACTCAAAAAATATCCCCCTGAACTTATTTGCTCTTAGGTTCCTTTAATTCATCATTCTTTTTTTTCCTTTAGAAACCATATTTCTTTGGAGATGGGGAATTTATTCTCTTGTCTTTGGATCTGTCAAATTCCCATTACTTCCATTTGATAGCTTCCAAGAGAAGAAGTGATATATTTCATATTTAAACATTGCTTAGATGTTATTACCTGAGATTTTTTCATTACCACTTCTGCCTCAGGACTTGTGTGTATAACCCCCATGCTTTGACCAGGTCCTAAAGCAGATCTTACTTTTCACTTGCTTTAGGGTAGAATTCTTTGGAACATACAGGAGGAGCAAAGTTCCTTAAGCTGCTATGCCCAGAGCGGATGCTGCCATCTGTGAGCAGTTACCCTAGCTTGTGTGTACTCTGAAGATGAAACACTGTTGGGTCCCAAGTCCTGGGAAGGCTGTGGCTCTAGAGGGGACTGAAAGTCTTCCCTAGAGGCCATGAGAGAGGAAGTTCACTCCCCTTGCAGATCAGTCTTTGTGCCCTCAGAGCTGCTGATAACAGCCTGAATGTAAAAGATGAAAGCATTGCTGAACACTGTGAAAGACAGGCTCCTTTGAGGGAGATGCCTCGGGGCAGTCACTGTGTGAAATCTCAGTCCCCTGGGCTTAGAGCCACAAGAAGCCAGAGACCTCTCCAGAGCCCACCTCTCTGATCTTGGCATGTTGGGGGTGGTGCTAGCAGATGGGTCTGTTGTCCACAGAGTATGGGGAGTGAGAAGTTAGGGTTCTGGCACTGCCTCTCTAGGCTGGTGCCTGACTGGGACCCTGTGGCTCAGGACCCTGTGGAGAAGGGTTGTATGTCAAGGTCCTAATGCTGGTCTGAGGCCCAGGGTGTGGGTGCTGCTTGTCTCCTTGGCTCCTCTACAGAGCCGTATGTCTGGGTCTGTGATTACTGGAGGCAATTCCAACACGCTGGGACTCGCTTCTCCACACAGTTCTGAGGGTAATGGCTGCATTGCCGAATGTGCAGGTGCCTGTTAGAGACACGCAGCCCCACAGGAGCAGGTGAGCCGAGGTTCTGCCTAGAAGTGTCATTCCCACTGGCAGGGCCGGGAGTAGTGCTCAAAGCACTTAGCTTGCCTGGAGACCTAAGTGAACAGCAAGCAGTGGAAAAACCCTTGATGAATATATACACCACCGTTAAAGCTGAGCCCTCCATATCCTCCATTTATCTGTCTTTGTGGGACTATCTTGGGTTTATCTGTGATGTGTGCATTTCTCTAAAAAAGTGGCGTAAAATACAAAGCAATGTGTTGATGTTCTTCATAAGTAAAAACTATTCGATATAATTTATAAAAATATGATTCTTCAGAAATACTGTTGTACTTGGAGACCACATTTTAATCTCTTAGCCTGCCCTTTGACCTGTCAGGATCATGCAAACTCCAAGTGGTTCAGTCATCGCTCAGGAGCCTTTGGTGATTTGAATAGGACATTTGTGTGAACCAAGTGGCCTTTACCACAAGCAGGGTCCAAAGCCCAATAATGGTCTGAGACTAAAAAACCAGAACTCAGAATGCCTTTGTCTTCCTTGACTTACATTCTGTGCCTAAATGTAGGTCTCTTGTGTTCCCTAAAGAGTTTTAACCATGGAGTACATGGATACAACCTGTTTCAGGAGAACTGCTTTCCTTCCATCCCACTTAATTTTGTGTATTCACGACACTATTCTCCGAAAGAATTGATGGGCTTCATAAAAGTCAAAGCAGTCTACGCAGAAAAAAGGCCGAGACCCCCCGTCCCCCAAACATGCCTTAGACATCCCCAGTCATTTGGAAAAACTGCCAGGGTCTTTCCAGAATTGACTCCAAGTCCCCCTTCCCCTCAGGTCACTGACCTCCAGTACCTCAGGACACCATCTCAGCCTGGCACCCTCCCTTCCTCCACAGAGGGCCTGTTCCAGCTTCAGACTGGCCCCAGATTTTGTAAGGACTAAATTTCTTTCTGCTAAAAGAGTCCCCTGCCCTCATGGGAGTGTGGGTGTGGACTTTGGCCCTGAAAAACAGCTCCAAGATAAACTAGGGTCATGGTCACAGGCAAGACCCACTAGCTCTGCTAGTCCATCTTCCCTCTCACCTGGACTGCTGGGCCTCCCCAGAACTGGCCTGTGAGAGGCAGAGAGTGTTGGCTTTGCAGCAGTGAGCGTGGGTCAGGAGTCCTGTGTGCTGCTGATTAGATGGGCGAATCATAGTTCAGCCCTCGAATCTTCATCTCCAAAACAAAGAGAAGCGTGGAACCCAACTCTGGTTACTGTCCTACACCAGCCAGCTAGCCACAGGCCTGGGAGTCACTGGGACCCATGCTCCAGCTCCAGGAGGGGCCTCTGACATACGACGTCAACACTGTCTCCTTTAACCTGACCTGTAAGGATGGCATTTGATGACTTCTTGATGTTCCCTTGTTTTGGCAATAAAATATAGATTTACGTGCTATTTTCCCATCTTTTTCAGACCTGTGACATTCTATTCTTAGTAAAGGGTGACAGTTCACCTTCCTGTATTTCAGCGGGTACAAAGCTCACCATTTAGGGTGCTCACTACTACTTCTCATTCTTAATATTTTGACTATTTTTTAAAAATTGCAGTTTTACTGTGTGTCCCTTTTCTTTTGACCTATTTTCAGAGCTCCGTTCATTTATGTGGGTCTTTCTAAAGTGCCTGTGCTCTTCCTGTGCTAAGAAGCAAGCCCTGGGACTTAATCCCTTCCTAGTTTTTCTTTTACATCTTCCCATGGAAGAAAAGTAGGCCCTGAGCTGGGCAGTCCCTCACCCCATCAGATTTGTCAGCACACTGGGTGGAGAATACCTTCTAGGACCTGAACAGCCTTCCACTTTCTCCTACCTGCTCACACACCTGTGGATGGCAGAGCAGTAGTGTTCACAGGAAGTCCCTGCTGGCAGGAATGGGGCATAGCGCCCTTCATTATTGTGATGATCTTCTTTCCCCCCTTATATTCTCTCTCTTTCTCCTCCCCCCTTCCTATACTTCAGGCCCCCTCTCTGGAACTGTGTTGTGCCAAAGTTGAGAGTGCTGAGGATCAAACCTAGGGCCTCACGCATAGTAAGCTGGTGCTGTACCACTGAGCTACACTATCAGTCCCTCAACATTTTTCTTGTAAATGGAGACCTCTCCACCCTGCCTTTTTAAATGGGAGACAGACCTTCTATCATTAAGTAAAAGTGAGAGAAGCCAGAGGGAAATTGCACGCAAGACAAGAAGCCAGAAACATTTGTTAAGAGAAGTGTTTCTGGAGAGCTCTCCTAATTCCAGTTCTCTAGTTTGCAGGCAGGTTGTGCATTAGACAGGTGGGGTGTGTGTGTGTGTGTGTGTGTGTGTGTGTGTGCGTGTGTGCGCGCACATGAATAGGGAATAAGCAATAAATAAGAAAGCCTCAAGAAAACCCACTTCCAGGAAATCTCGTCGCTGTGGTCGGTGCAGAGAAAAAAACAACCCCTGTCCCCTGCTTCCCTCTCAGCATTTTTGGGTTTGTTTTAGTTTACAGAAGCTTAAATATGGAGCAGTTTGGTGGTGATAATGATGGAGCCACTTAGTTTTTTTTAATTCTTTGAACTTTTTGAAGCCCTTTGTGTTTGCCTAACAGTTACTCATAGAAGGGCTGGGATAGGAAAAATGCAGGCAGGCCGGTGCCTGCTTCATGGTGCTCAAGTTTGAGCAACAGTATACCTACAGATTCGGCAAGTCACTTTTTTTTCCTGGTGGTGGCAGCAAGAAGTTGGACAGGTTTCTGGGTACGTCTCGTTCTCCAGTGACATGAATGGTTTTCTTTCAGCCTTGCATGTATGAAACGGGTTCCTGACAGTGTCTGTGCCCCGATGGGAGCCACTGGCCTCTGTGAAAACAGGCGGCAGGACACAGAGGGCTCCAGCAGTTGAGGTCTCTCCGTTCCAACCAGCCCGAGGTGTGGCCCATTCACTGGGGGCTGGGACAGGGGGACCTTGCTGCCAGGTCAGCCCCTCTTGCTCCAGGTGGCTCAGGTCAGCTCTGGGTTCTGATGTCTCAGGACACGTGGTGGATACTCCTGGCAGGAGCTGCCTTCGCGTTTGAAGTGTCCTTGGTCTGGGCCTGGTGGGCAAGTGGCCAGGAGATGGTATCTTTGTAACATCTGCTGTCATCTCTGCTGTGTGGGAACTAATGGCTGCATTTGAATAATGAGGCCTTTGCACCATAGCACAACAAAAGCAGGCCTTGCTCCATTAAAGCAAACATAATTACTGAAGCTCACATATTTAAAGCCCCTTTCATCCCTCCAGGACCTGCCACACTTGGGAAGCTCTATGGACCAGTCTCCTTCTCAGGCCTCATGAAGTCAGGCCTCTCCTAGCAGAGCAGAGTGAACCCCAGGGCAACCAGCCTTTTATCTTCTCAAACACTGTAGACAGCCTCTCACTTGACACTCAACACACTCTTCTTCTACTGTGCTGAGGAATCTCAGGGCCAGACCTTGGAGTTGGAGTCTCCCGGCCTTGCTGGGCCTCCGTTTTTCATCTGTTAGTCACCACATCTGCCTCATCTACTTCCAGCCTTGTTATAAAGATCAAATGAAGTCATGGATATAAAAGTGATCTGCAAAGTATAAAAATGCCATACAAATTAAAATCCTGCAGTCACCCGGGGTAAGGCCTGGATACGATTTAACCAGCCTCGTCAGCTGCTGGGTTCAGGATGAGGCCTTACAACAAGTCTCCGTTGGGAAACAACTCTATGGTGGCGGGAACAACTCTGAAAAATCACTGCTTTGTTTATTAGAAACTCTGGCCTTCAGCTTCCTGGAAGACGTTTCCTTTACATCAATGAGTTCATTTCATTAATTAAACAATGTTAAATATATTCAGACATTATTCCAAATAAGACAGCCTGCTAGATAGTGCTGAAATATGAATATGCATAGAGGAATTGGTCAATGCCACCCTCTGAAGTCTCTAAGATCCCAGAAAATTGTGCCAAATTGGTGGTAAAACAAAGATGGCATCAGAACTCAAAGGAGGGAGGAGCAAATTCCCACAGCTCTCATTTACAAGCTTTGTTTTATGATGCTGAATATAGGATTGAGATGTGTCATGGAAGAAGTGGAATTTGATGCCTACTTTCAGGATGGAGAGACTCTTAGTCTACAGAAGAAAGAAGATTAGACTCATAAAATTATTCACTGGAAGTACTAGTAAGTCATATTTTGGAATGTGCCCTGAGATGTCCAGCCACTGCTGATGGCTTTCTTCAGTGGCACTCATCATGTGAGGATCCCGAGCACTTTGAGGTCCTGGTGGTGATCACTGGTGCAGACTATCTGCTGTGGGAAAACCCAAGATTACCTTGAGATGGAAAGATGTCTGCAAGGGGTGGGGGCTGCATTAAATTGAGGCTAAAAGGGGAAATAGGAGACCACATTCACATATGTCAGCTCCAGAGTGGAAAGGCATTTTGTTCTCTTATTTGGAATGTCAAGCTTGTAGAGCGGGGCCTGATGGAGTTTGGTCTGATTTCCTTTAGCTCTTAGTAACACTCATGGAGTGCTATAACTTTCTAAGATCTGAAGAAGTTTGTATCATCTGCCAAGTCCTGAGGTCTATAGATGCTGCCCAGGCAGCAGGATTTTCACACAAGGTGACAGGTTAATTGTCATCTATTGACATGAGAAGGGCAGATGAATCAGATCAATTTTGTCTCTTGGGGAGTTTACGTTTCGGAGAGTGAAAAGATACTAAAGTGTGGAGGACTAAGTTCAGCACCTGGGTGGCAGGAATGCGTGCTGACTCTACAGGGAAACACAGCTTGCCAATGGCTACCAGACAGCAGTTCTGAAAAGCAGCTCTAGCCTATGAGGAAGAGTTACCTAGATGAAGTGACGGACAGGGAATGGAGTGAAGAGAGGAAGCAGTAAGGTTAGTGCAAGCTGATGAATCCGGTGAAAAAGTTGGGATTAGGGTCATAGAGGTGTTTATGACATGAAAAATAACATGAAATGAGACTGAAGTTTGGAAGGCAGAAATTTAGGACATTACGTTCAAGATTAAAATGGTTGAGAGTAAGATTGTGAGGGAATACATCCCCACACAACCCAGGTGTACAGTGTGGCCTGCTTGTCCCACTGTCTGATATTGCAAGGCTGGTATAGGCCATTTTCCTTGAAGATATTTGTTGTTCACAATGGGAGAAGAGGTGAATTCTGGGGATGTTTCGGGACATTTTAGAAGCCTTTAGAGCCTATGGGTTTGGTCTAAAGCACTCTTCATCTGCTCACCTCTTTAAGGGGGACTTTTATGTTCCCGACAAGGACACTGTCTGGGACTCCACTGTATAGCATTCAGGGCCCCAGTGACATCAAAGTTGATAGAGTGCAGAGCTCTCCGGTGCTGGAAGACAGGCCTGGACAATGGACCCTGGGTGGACCGACTTCTTGTGAACAAAATCTAGAAATCCAGTGTCTCTTAAAAGTCTCATGCCTTGTGCTGAGAATCTGAGTAACATTTCAGAAGCCCCTCCTCCCAGCTGGCACGGTCATCATCAGTCATCATCCACATGGAGCGATGGACCAGTACCTGCTGGGGAGGGGAGACTTCTCCCAGCCACTGTCGTGTTTGCCATGTAATCTCCCAACTTGCAGATCTGCACACTCACCTTCTTTAAAAGTTAAGCTTTGTGGTCAACAGTGTGCTTACAAACATATGAGTTTTGAAACATATAGCAGCATCATTTTACCCAGGGACTGAAGGTCGATAGAATCATCCTGGTAAAACCCTTTAGGTGCCTACACTGCAGAGCACTCATCCTGGGAACCCTACAGCAGCTAAGTTTGGTTTTTAAGTTTCTCATTGATGAATATTCTTTAATAGACCACTGTAACTTATTCTAGAATTCTCTTTATGTATATTAAACCAGATTTGCTGTACACTTCAGTTGGAGTCTGTCCACTTTGGCTCCATTTTTTTGGACAACGTATTTGATTGGATAAACTTACATATGCAGAGCTCAAAGAAAGGCCTTGAATCAGCCCTCGATCTTCTCTAAAAAAAGAAGCACTTATCTCAGTAATGTTTTTAGGTAGGTGAGCATCCACAGTTACTCTTTTTTATTCTCTAAGATGACATTTTCAGTTTGAGTTCAAGATGAATAGGACACTACTGAACCCTGTACGATGATGGGTAGAAGAAAAACATTGACTCTTGTTCTGGATTTCATGCAACAAGTCATAGGCCATCAGAGCTGGGCTGAGGTTTAGGGCACTAATTCTGATTTATACTGTGCAAAACATTGTCTCATTTACTTTCTCAAAAAACAGCATTGCCCTGAGCACACGAACTCTGTGAAATCCAGTGCAAACAGAGGCTTCCCCATTATGCCATGCCTTGAGATGCGGTCCTTCCCCACTCATTCTGCACGTACAGCTTGAAAATCTACTGTGCACCAGGCCAGGAGACAAAGCAGCAAATAGGACTGGTGAGGTCTATGTTTTCATGGATTTGTTCCTTCTGGTAGAAGGAACAGAAAGGGAAACAAATTTAAAAAGGTAAAGCAGAGTGTGACTCCAGGGTGACAGGAGGGCTTGGCTGGCTGGTGCAGGTCCACCCCACAGTCTGGACGTGGGTCACATGCCCCGCATCTCCTTCCAGGGGACTGACTTTGTTTGGGAAAGGAAGTCACACAGATGACGCTGTAAAGTCAGAAATTTATCTCCTAAATGCTGCTAATTAAGCACTATGTCTTCATCTTTCCCCCCAAATAAGAGAAATATTAAATACCGGCCTAGGATCAAAGCTCTTCTGAGAGTGTGAAGGATCAATGTGAATGTGTCTTGGAGCAAGGGTCCCCATCCAGCTTTTTAAGACATCAAGAGAGAGGAATGCCCCGCCTAGAAGACCAAGGACTGCTCGGGGCTGGCAAGGGAACCTTTCCTTTCATGCTTTCTCCGGGCCAGTATCAGGCCAGTGCTGTTCCTTGAAAACATCCCCATGGCCATCCTGCCTCTCCAGGCTGCCCCTAAATCTTGGAGCAGCCTGAGTGTCATCAAAGTTACCAGAATTGGTGACTCTACCCTTCCTCTCCCTCCCTCACAAGCCCTCCCATGCAGACCATAATCTCACAGGCAGGCAACGCAGATAGGACAACTATTCAGAAAAACGCGTGGCTGGGGAGTCTCAGGACAAGTCCCAACTGCACCTGCAGGTTTTCCTTTCCTGAGGCCGCCGGGCACTGGCTGAGCTGCACCTGCCGCGGGCCAGCGCCTGCCTCAGCCACATACCTGGTGCTGCTGCAGGCCCCGGCCTGCTCCACATCCTGCTCTGCCTGCCATTCCCTCTGCCTGCTGTGCCCCTTCTCAGAAACCTCCAAGAGGGAGCCTGTCACTCTCCCACCAGCCATTGAAGAGCTGTAATCATGGGGCTAGGAAACAGAAAAGGAGCACCCCTCTGCCCCTCCCGCCCCGTCACAGGCCATGGCGAGACCTTGCTTGCCTTGGTTCAATCTGCTGTCAGTTCCTTTCCTGATTATCATGCTTTGCAAAGCAAACCAGTCTCATAAGTAAGGGCAGAAGCTGTGTTTATACCAGAGGGTGATTTTGGAAGAGAGATGGAGCCAATCATGCAGCCAAATACAATGTGGCGATTAGAAGGCTCTTTTGTTTGAGGAGATGGCCAGTTCTTTTTTATCAGAGCAAGCACATATATGCCTTTTGTAAAAATCAAAGGCTATTTGATACTGGAATTTGAAACTTTTAATGATTTTTTTCTAAGTCTAATTGATGTATACAGAGTGGGTTCAGAAAGACAAAGAGAATACTGAAGAGAAACCCAGCTATGGTGTTGCACACCTGGAGGCTAAGGCAGGAGGACTGAAAGTTCAAGCCCAGCCTTAGCAACTTAGTGAGCACCTGTGCCAAAATAAAACAAATTGAAAAAAATTTCTGGGATGTAGCTCAGTGTGAAAGACCTCCTGGGTTTAATCCCCATAGTCACATACAGCATACCGCTGTGTACAGGGTCAGAAAGGGGATAGCAAACCTCTCCACCAATGCCTTGTAGCCCAGCTTCTCTGAATTCCTTAGAAGACCTCCCTGTCTCATTCCCTAGATGACTGGACTCTGGTCCTGTTGTTTGTGACAGTCATGCTCCCATGATTTGTTACTCAGTGCTCAGCAGCAACAAAGTTGTGCTACGAATGAGTGAACAGGTCCCACTAACTTTTCTGATCACAACAATAGTAGATATTAAGTATCCTCCAATAACAAGAGTTTAAGATCTTGCTCCTCATTTACTGGGCTGTTTCACATGTGCAGTACATTTCCTTTGAACTCCATTTCGTCTAGGTCCAGAATTCCCTGTCTGCCTTGCAGGTGGTGGGTATTGCCCACCGGGGACTGCCATCCACCTCAGTGACCATCTTGCTGTACAAGAGGACCAGGTAGTGAAAGTGCACTTCAGGTGAAAGAGGGCAGGCAGAGCTATGTTTTACATTTTGAAAAGTCCTTTCACCCAACAAGCCCCTGACTCAGGGAACTCTCTGTGCAAGAGGCTGGGGCCCTATAATAGAAGCAGTGTGGTGCTGAGCAGGCAGGAGGGAGGTAAAAACAAACAAGAGCTTGTGTGTCTTAGGGGGAGGAATATTTTCCTGATGGTTTAAATGGCAGCATGAGGCACACTGCAAGCCACAAATTACCGAGGCTGAGGGCCATGTTGTTCTGTACCCAAAGGCCCCTGGCAGTTGTGTCCAGGTGTGAGGACACTCACAGCGCTTCTGGCACGCGCTGGGAGTGGTCTCCGGTTGCTTGGGAATTTTCATCTGGAGAGCCACAAGTGGGAATGCAAGGCAAGGGCATCCCTCTGTGCACTTGATGGACACGTGGGGTGAAGTCCCATGTGAAATAGGAATAGGAAACTTACTTTCCTTCCTTTTGGCCTCCTGAGCTTTCTGAGCTGCTGCCTGTCTGGGCTGTCCCGACATCTTCCGATGAGGAAAGCAGCGCATCCTGCTTGTGGGCTTCCGGTCCATCACAGTGCTCTTCCTCACGATGGCTTCCCAGATTATTCCTAGCAGCAGTAAAGATCACTGCCTTTTATTTGAAAGTTGCTTTGGGTATGTATAAAATCTGATTCACATTTAAGTTTAAACAACTCCCCATGTGTTGCTGTGGTGCTTGTTCTTTAGGGCTCCATGCAGTTTCATTAAGCCTTAGTCTTCACTTCCTCTGGTCACACAGTAATTCATCTTGTGGTCTTCGGTGTCTTTGCCATGTGCTGAAATCATCCTTTGTGGGGCTCTAGGCCAATGTGATTGAAGCTGCTCACAGGTGCCTATGTGCCTCCCACCCCTGCATATACTGTAGGATCTAGTGAAATGCCAGTTGCAGGCCTGGGAGCCTGAGACTCTGATTTCCAGCCAGTTCCCAAGAGCAGCGAGCATCTCAGGGTCCAAGGCTATGGGTGCCAGAGAATTAGCACTTCCAGAAAGAAGAGTCCCATATGGGCATGTACACTCCCTCCACTAAAGCATGAACTCATGGGTATTCTGGGACTATAATACAGTGGTGCCTCTCCTGAGCTCCAGCAGTTCACGCTGTGTTCTGTTACCCTGCCACTCACCTTTGCCAACCATGTGTTATTCATCTTACACCTGAAGGGGAAGGGTGAGCCTGAAAGCAGATACTCCATTCCCAAGAGCTCTTTACCCCATGCTGCTCTTCAGGTGCAGGGAGACTGGCCATCTGCCATGCAGACGGGATGTACTGGGATGCCACTGTGAGCCAGGGGCCCCTGCCTGCTCCCTACAAAGCTTGTAGTCTAGCTTGTTTATTATTCCTGGAGCCTAGGTTTAACTATTTCCCTTGCCTGCCCATCAGAAGCAAGCAGGGAGAGCTCATCTCCTTGATAAGGGCAGGCTCATGTTGTTCTTTCTTCTTACCATTTTATTTTCCTCTGCTACTTGATCCTCTTGCTTCTCTGTTTTCCCTATCTTCTGCTCAGCGCTGTCCAGGAAAGAATATCTTCATGTGTTTCTAAGTGAGCCAGTAAACTGATTAAGATCATGGCCTCACATCAGCACTCTTGTGTTACTGTTTAAACAGCACCAGCTTAGTCTAACTACGTAGAGCTCACCAGCCAGCTAGCTTATTCCCTGGCTCTTGCGGTACTGTGAATGGGAGTTGAGCTGCCTGTGTAGGAGCCGGTGCTTGAGGATAGCCTGGCTCCGGAGGGTACATTCAGAGGCCTAGAGGCATATCTGCTGTCTCTGATGTGAGTGTCCAGCTCGCCTTTCTCTGCGGAGCTCTCTCCACTTTGGGTCCACTTTCCCGTAATTTTCTGTAAAGTGACTGCAAAGCCCAACAAGGTGAGGAGAACACTGCATGCCAGGATCTGGGGGCTTCATTCCGAGACACACCAGCGGTCACAATAATAGATGAGGCTGGTGACATAGGAAATTCTGAGGGGAAGAGAGCCTGCCGGGTGCAAATGCGCGCGCGCGCGCACACACACACACACACACACACACACACAGAGTTTAAATTCAGACCAGATAGCAAGTACTCCTCAACTCACATAGCAAAGGATTGCAGTTTGATGGTTAATAAAAGGTGTAAGACAGGGTTTGTTAAAAACAACCTGCATGCTCCCGGGGCAGTATTTTTATAAGGGGATTTTATAAGGAGCACCTTTGGGTGCTCAACCGATAAGGCTACAAGTTTGGCCTAGAGTCAGCATTCCCTGAAAGTAGACCATTGGGTTCTTAGCCGAGCATTTTCGAAGGGAAGGTATTTGTGTACCATATAATGAGGACTCTCTTAATCACACCCTCACTGCAGCTGTACTGCACCTGCCTTGGCTCCTTCCAGGCGTGCCCACTGCGGACGCTGATCCGTGGAGGGATTCCAACTGTGCTCTGGAACTGTGGCAAGTGGCAGGCAGCCAGCGGCTCCTACTGAGCACTGCCTGAGCGCGGTGAGCGGGATCCAGAAGGAAGCTGCAGTCACTGCTGTTCCTGGGGATGTGACATTGAGTAGGAAAACAGATTCAAGTCCCCGAAAGGTGACCAAAGCACGAAGATCTTCACATGATAAATCATCTACATGTGATAATTATGGGAGCTAACATTTATTGAGCATGTCGTCTATGCCAGACCCCACTGTAAGTACTTTCAATTTGTTCACTTACATCTTCTCTGCCCTATGTGGCAGGTATTCTGATGACCTCCCACCTCCGCCACCACACACACGCCGTACTTGTGTGAGTCCAGGCGCACTGTGCTGCAGGAACCCTTTGGGCTCCTTGGAGAGGCCAAGGGTCAGAGCTCCATTTCACTCGGCTGAAGAGTCCACAGAACAAGGCTGTGGGTAGGGTGCTATGGGACAAGATGAGTTTTGGCGGTGGGAACTCTTGCCTCGGGGTGTGCTGAGGAGTTCTTGCTCAGGGGTTCAACCAAAGGTATTAGCTTACTGGATCCTGGAGGATGCGGCCTTAAGGGCTGAGTTCAAAGCAAAGGGCAGAGTGCGGGTTTCAGGGCCGCTCCCCAGCCCAGGAGGCACTGAGGCTGATGTACAGGAGAACGAAGGAGCAAGGTGTGTCGTGTTTTGTCCACTGCAGCTGGGAACAAAGAGTTCTGCCTTTTAGGGTTTCATGTGAACCACAAGCAGAGAGGCTCAGGTGCTTTCTTTTAAACAAGGAGTGATCCTTTTCTGTCTCTTTCTATGTCTGGTCTCTATCTGACTTTCTGGCTCCTGGGGTCAGGGCTTAAATAGATTTACATTTGATTTTGTGCTGTGAACTCTTCCCTACACACACACACACACACACACACACTGCAGGGCAACACAGCATTGAAGGGATTTCATGTTCTTGCATTCTTCTCCAGAAACAACAGGTCCTGACAGGGCAGGTGTGTGGTTGCAGCCGCCGCCTACCTGCCTCAGGTGGCCTGAGGATGCCAGGGAGGGACTGGGAGGCGTGTGTGGGGCAGCCGGAGCACATGACCTGAGAAAGGAGGGCTCCCACTGCAGCCCCTCCAGCCCTCCTCACAGAGGCGCTTCTCTGCACCTCTCCCCACCTGCCCAGAGACTGGATGTCGGCCGGGGAAAGAACCAACCAATGTGCAGTGCTGCCCCAGCGTGCCATCTCTCCAGATGCCCGTGCCAGGGTGGCCCTAAGCTTCCTCCTGCCTTCTCCCGCCTGCAGGCCTCCATCTACCGCTCCTCCACCCAGCGCTCCCGTACCGACCCCACCTAGACCCTTTACATTCTCTCAGCGTCTTTCCCCTCCTGGCCTCTCTCTAGGGCGAGTTCCCAGGGCGTTCTATGGCCGGTGCTGTTCTTTCTGTTCTACTTTGAAAGGAGCCGGTGTTCCAGGGTCACCCCTGTGCCCCAACACTTCCTTTTCGTGCAGCCCTAGCCCCTTTCCTGGGTCAGTGTCCAGGCAGAGTGAGGTATCAACCTGTTCCTCCTCCTTGTTCTGCGGGTCACAGTGACTGCTACAATAACCATCATTCCTTGAGTTAACTTTCTGAAAAGACAAGATCTCCCCACTTCCCAGAACCTCACCCCACATCTTCATTAGACTTTTCTGAATGGGGTGGCAGGTCCCTGCGACGAAGTGTTTGAAACTTGTATAAGATATGTAGCTCCATTTTTTACTTGTTTCCACTTGAGACAATCATTGCTTATTTGCTAAACTGCCTCTGATTACAGGTCATGAGAGGGGCTGAGAGATAATTTAACAGACTACTGAGTATGATGTGTGCTGAACCACATTGGTTCTTGGGAATCCAACCAAGGAGAATTCAGGTAGGCTTTGGAAGTCTGCAGCATGATGGGCATCATGTTGGGGAGCTGAAGAATCTTTGGTGTGCAGGAGAGCTGGGAGGAAGCTGCAGGTGCCAATCTGCAATCAATAGACTCTCATCTGTCTGATACAGGCTGGGGCAGCATGCAGAGGTGTGGCTCTAGGGGTGACTGGCTGGCCTGGGGATGGCAGAAGGAATTCCACTGCCACTGGTCCTCTGGTTCAATCTCAGTCAGCATGCAGTTCTGGAACACCCATGCTTGCCCTGCTTTCTGAGGCTGCCCCTCACTTCCTAAGAAGCTAGTATACACCAGAACTGGAGGCTCCACCAAACCTCTCCCTCCTTGGAAGCCCCTTCCATGCAGACCATAATCTCACAGGCAGGCAATGCAGATAGGACAACTATTCAGAAAAACGCGTGGCTGGGGAGTCTCAGGACAAGTCCCAACTGCACCTGCAGGTTTTCCTTTCCTGAGGCCGCCGGGCACTGGCTGAGCTGCACCTGCCGCGGGCCAGCGCCTGCCTCAGCCACATACCTGGTGCTGCTGCAGGCCCCAGCCTGCTCCACATCCTGCTCTGCCTGCCATTCCCTCTGCCTGCTGTGCCCCTTCTCAGAAACCTCTGAGAGGGAGCCTGTCACTCTCCCACCAGCCACTGGAGAGCTGTAATCATGGGCCCAGGAAACACACAGAAAAGTAGCACCTCCTTGGCTCTCCTGCTCACCTCTCCGTGTTCTTTAAAAGAAAATGTGTGTGTGAAAACCTTTCTACTACTCAGTTAATCTTTTTCATTTTCCCACCACCTCTTCCCCCTTTCTTCTTTTTGTTCTCTGTATCTTTTTTCTTCTTCTCTTTCATGACTCCAACAACTCTGATTTTCCAGACTGTGGAATCCTTGAAGGCAGGGCAAGGCTCCTATTTTCACACATCTCTTTTATAGTATTTATCTATGGTTATCAGAAGCAAGGGGAAATGTATACATCATGCACACATTCAACCAGGATGAAGTAAGAGGAGTACCCTCACTTCCAGGTAAAGACAGTAACAGTCCTAGCTAGAGCTACTAGGCTTTCTTTTGCATTCACATGAATCAAGAGACAGCACCAAGTAATTAGAAATGCAAAGAAGGAAGCAGCCCGCATTGCTTTTAGTCAAATTTACACTATCTAAATTAATAATAGCACAAGCAGACCATAGTATGAATTTGGCTTGTTGCAGCTCACATAACTTGGAAGCAAGTGCATGTTTACACAATAAGATGTTCGATTTTCATGATTTCATACAAATCATACATCTTACTGATTTCTTTCTGATGTTCTAAAACTTGAGGACTTGAGGGCCAATGTAAAAAAAACAACACAATAAGTTTTATGTATGTTGAATCAGACTATAGCCATTAGCAGTGTGGTGACAATGCTCTAGAATCAGTGGTATCTTGGCAGGATGAGAAAGAAATTCAAGGAATGCTAATGCGTCTGTTAAATGGGATAAACTACAATGTGTGTCTAATATTTGTCTATGTTTTTAAGTTTGTGATGAGGGAGATCCACATGCTTGTGTGTGTGTGTGAGAGAGAGTGAGAGAGAAATATGGATAGAGAGAGAGAGAGAGAGAGAGAGAGAGAGAGAGAGAGAGAGAGAAAGACAGAGAGAGAGAGAGAGAGAGAGAGAATTTTACTAAGTCCAAGAGGGCTACAATCTTACTGGTGTTTACAATAGAGCATTATCCTAGCTTCATGAGATTAATTTCTCTAAATTAATTCAGCTATTAAACATATTGTAGAAAATATTCTGCAACTTCCTTATGCTAAGGCAGCAATGTCATACATCTACCACAAGGCAGAACCCAGCAGCCAGGAGTTAGAGTTACCAAAGACCATGCTGTTGGTTCCATATTTAATTATACATGAACTGCTGTGGTAGGGTTACTCCAAGACAGAGTACTCAATGCTTACCTGTAATAATCTATGTATTTATATCGTAATACTTTATAGTTTAAAAAATAATAATAATAGATATTATTTTATTCATTCTTGTCTTACAAAAATCCTATGAAGCAGGGACAGAGAGCAGCTGTTAATATCATTTTACAAAAATATAATTTGTAGGGTGATTTATAGGATACAAATGAATGAACACACATCCTGCTCTGCCTTGGACAACCCCAGATCACATGGTTTAAATGTAATTGTGAATCTCTCCTTTCACTCTCAATATCATCCTAGTCTGAATGACAAATACTGTAGTCTCTACAAATCTATAAATCATGCTTAGTTATATCAGACTTCCAAAGTGGATGTGATCGGCACAGCGCCATGTGGTATTTTGTGACCATAAGAGGACGTCAGGATAGACATGGTTGGCTGCAGATTCAGATCTATAAAATCCATGTTCTCACATGTACATGACTCTTTCTGTCATCTGTTGACTGGCCTTGGAGTCACCGGGGTTTGACAGCCTGATGGCCAAGGCATGCAGTTCATCACATCTAGACTCTTGGGAGAACAAGGTCCTTGCCAAATGTCCACACTCCTATTGGTACCAAATATGAAAGTCTCTACATTCAAGCTGAAGGTTTCTCCTGAAGAAAGGGTGTATTTAGGTAAAAGTGTCAGCGAAAGGTGTCAGTGGTCTTACTCATAAACATTGACAGGGAAAGGTGTCAGTGGTCTTACAATACATGTACATTTCCCAGTGACTACTGCCTTGAGGGTCCATTGGAAGATTCAAGTAGCCCCGGGGCACTCAATTACTCCACAGCTCAGTGGTATGTGGCTATAAGAACAGAAGTTGCTGCAGACAAATTTTAATGTTAGAACTAGATAATATCTAAACATTAGCTTTGCCTTTTACCCCATCTGGGACACAAAACAATTTTCTTGACTTTTCTAAAAATTTCAATTGGTGGGCCGGAGGTTTAGCTCAGTGGTTCTGGCTCCTGCCTTGCAAGCACAAGGTCCCAGGTTAGATCCCCGGTACCAAAAACAAAAGATTCTGAGGATTTTATTCCATTTTCTGAGTCAAAAGGATTCATTAAGAAAACTTTGTCTAAGTGGCTTTAGTTAGTGTTCTAGACTGTTCTGTGCTTCTGTGCTACTGGTTCCTCCACAGGGGTGGTGACTCATATTCCTAATGCACCTCATACAGAGTACTTGGGAATCCCCCTGCTTCCTGCCATGTGGGTCTGCATCTTAGGATGAATGCAGTGTCTTTATGTGGGTGACAGCTTGCTCAGGGTCCCCCATCACCCACACAAAGATTTTAGAGATGCTGACAGGAGGAGGGAAGCTGCACCTTAGGTTAAAGGGAGGACCGACTCTATTTCACCCAATTTATTCAAATGTCCTTTACGCTGACAAGCCCTTACCCCAAGGAGCTCTCTGTGAGCCTGGCTGGGGCCACATAATAAGGACACTGTGGAGCTGAGAAAGCAGGAGGGAGACAAAAATAAACAAGAGGATGTGTGTCTTAGTGGGAGGAATATTTTCTTGGTGGATTAGGTAGGAGGCAGGAGGTATGCAGAAAGCCACAAATTACCAAGGATGGAACTGTGAGCAGCTAACTGCTGCTGAGAGCAATGGGACTCTGATGAGGGCATTTCGACTGCAGGAGGATGCCTCCTTTCTCCCAGGAGACCTTAGGATTATATTCCCTTCCTTTTCTCCTATCCCACAAAATTGAGCAAGAATCCTTGAGATATATCTGATGAGAGGGGCCTTTGGTTTATTCAACATGTATTTGGATTGTTTTCTTCTTCAATGATAATTTAGACTGGAAAATACTTCAAAAGATCATCCACTTCTAACAGAGGGGGCAATCGCTGCATGAGAAAACACAAATATACTTCGGTTGTCTCTTTTTGACACAGGATCTAGAAATATGGAAAATTTAGAGCACCTCCAAGGAACTCTGTCCAGATGGTTGTCTTCATATTTAATTTTTAATTTCCTTTATCAACTGTCTTCAATTTAAAATGATGTTACCATGCATTACTGTGTGTCGCTGTAATGGGAGGAGAGGGGCTGCTACAATGAACCCAAACATCGACAGGTGGTGACATCACCATGCGTGGTACAGAACAGTCTACCTCCATCACAAATGCGAAGGGTACATTCATCCTCATGGCACGGAGTGGGAGCCTGGTGAATGTTTGGGATGATTTTATGGTACGAGCCATTGCAGGCCTGGTTTCTTGCAAGTGGAGTCTTGTACACAGAGATATTTGTGGGTTAAGAATGCAGGACTACCAGTTTTCAGGGGTGGTTTTTAAATCCTGTAGTTAAAAAAAAGATTGTTTCCCAAACAGAATGTCTCTGTGCTGCTTGTGGGGTGGTGTGTACCTCTCTCAAAGGTGGGTGATTCAACTTTCTGCTGCTCTTGGAATAAAGAGGAAGGCGAGATACTGAGGAGTTGGTGAGAAAAGGCCAATAGCCAACCCTCCAAATCATCACTGCCTGTCCACTGCCCTCTTTCAGCCACTCCAGAGGCAGCCGTGCCTGGGCTCTAAGTTGGCTGTACTTCAGGGCACGCAGCAGGAAAATGAGCCCTACAATAGGCTGAGGGGAGAGAGCTGTTCTTCAAAGAACAATCCTAAAGTACAAAAGTACAAATGGTCCAAAAGTACACAGATGGCTCTTTTATCAAAGGAATGAATGTTCAAGTTAAAGTCATTTATGAGTTGCTACAGTAGCGAAATCAAGAGACTCTGACAGTGTACATACAGTACCAGCAGTACACGCTTTCGGCACAGTGTGAGGAGGAGCAGCAGACATCTGGTATGTTCTACTCAGATGTCCAGAAATGAAGCACTGGGTCCTTCCAGTCACATTTCAGCATCATCCTAAATCACACTGACATCATTTAGGGATTTTTGGGTTAACCTTTTTTAAAGGTTTAAATAATAGTAATAACAGAGCATTATTCACATAGAGGTCAAAATAGTCAACTTATAATAAAAAGTTTAAGTACAGATGTATGTCTTCAAATGATAAATGTAAATCATGCTCATAGATGGTCCATGACATCAGTGAGGAAATGAAAAGGATATTCACTGTAGTTCAGGGGACGGGTTTCTCCTACACTGGGGGTGGCAGAGTTGGGAAGCCTTTATGGGATATGATCAGGCAGCATGTGCTAGAAATCTCAGAGTCATGCAGAGCCTCTAACTCAACAATTCTACTTCAAAAATACTTAACCCTAGAAAGTAATGAGGCATGTAAAAAGATTAATCTGTAGGAATGCTCACTTTCTGAATAATTTACCATATCAAAACATGGCAACGGCCAAAATATTGTGATAGGTAAGTGGTTTTACACAGTCTGAGGTAATGGAACACCAGGCAGGCAATGCAAGCCAGGTTGTAGATAAATACTTCTTGACTTAGAAACTGTTCATGAGGTCATTTGAGAGATGCAAATGAAAACAACACTGAGATTCCACCTCACTCCAGAAAGAATGGCTGCTATCATGAAATCAACCAATAACAGATGCTGGTGGGGCAGTGGGGAAAGAGGAACCCTGCTCCACTGCTGGTGGGAGTGTAGACTGGTGCAACCACTGTGGAAATCAGTACAGCGATACCTCAAAGAACTAGGACTGGAAGTCCCATATGACCCCGCTATTCCACTGCTGGGGATCTTCCCCAAAGAATTCAAAGAATCATACCACAGTGATATATGTGCGCCCATGTTCATAGCAGCACAGTTTGTAATAGCTAAAACTTGGAAGCAGCCCAAATGCCCATCAACTGGAGACTGGATAAAGAAAATGTGTTTTTTTAATAAAATGGAGTACTACTCAGCCATAAAGAATGAGAAACTAGAGACATTTATAGCTAAATGGATGCACATTGAGGTGATACTCTTAAGTGAAATAAATAGGACACACATGTACAGATATCGAATTGTTTCTCTGGTGTGAGAAACTGAAAGTGTAAATAAGGACTAAATGTATAAAAGGTAGTGTGAAATAGGAAGAAAAGGGGCAAAGGAGAAGGAGAAGTGGAAAGGGTAGGGGAAAGGAAAGAAGGGAATGGAATTAATATGAGAAAATGGAAAAATAGGAAAAAAATCTTTGTAAATAGGGAGGGATGGAGGGGTTGAAGGGAGGGCAGGGGAATGGGGAAAAAAATAACCAAGAGAGATTATGTTAAGGTGCAAATTTCCAATGGTGAATGTCATTGTATTGTATACCTAAAGTGTACCAATAAAATTAATTAAAAAAGGAAACTGTTCATGAGGAATTGGCATTAAGAAAAGAGCTTGCAAAAATATCTTTCCAATATGGTTATCTGAGAAAATATAGGTATATTCTGCAAAATGCAAACTACATAAGTATACTCACAAATGTCTTTTAAAAGCCTGAATCTACAGCAGAATATTAATATTTTATTTTTTAAAATTTATTAATATTTCTGAAATATTTTTCAGCGGACCTCAATTACTTTGTAATAATCAGAAAAGTTAATTAAAAAGTTAAGTGAGGAAGTAATATCAACAAGATCTTGAACAAGAAGGTCCCAGCCTTCACCACCTCCAACCACAACAATTAACAATGAGCCACAAACAGCTCTGGGAGAGCTCAGGGTAAAATGCAGAAGCTGCCACAACCCATTAAGGCACAAAACCCAAGGATGGCTACATGAAAAGTATTAGAATTATTTTATATGCACTGTCCCATCCCCAAGCAGAAACCAGCTAGTGCACAAGAGGGATCCCCGGAGCAACGGCCTCTCTCTGTGGAAGGAAAGAATAGTAGCAGGACCCCAGAACCTTTCCCTACTGAGGGCTGCAGCAGTTCTGCCACCAATAAGGTGGGGGATGGTGAAATGCCTGCTGCTTTCATTAGTGATGACCTTGCAGGCATCACCTGCAACCGATGACCTCAACTGAAGGAGCTGCCCCAGGTCCAAACCACTGTGCCCATTTAGAACTAGTGCTGCCACACTTCCTAGCTGTACCCTCACACCTGTGGCTACTACTTGAGGGCAAAACCCCCAAAATCTAATTTAAAAAATCAGTAAAGGACTTGACTACACATTTTCCAAAGATACACAAATGGCTAAAAAGTGTATAAAAATGGTTTAAATATCACTAATTAGAAGACACATGCAAATCAAAACCATACTGAGACATCGCCTCACCCAGTCAGAATGTCTATTTCTAAAAAGATAAAGGATAATAAATGTTGGTGAGGATGCGGAGAAGAGGGAACCCTTAAACATTGTTGAGGGAATGCAAATTGGTGCAGCTATTAAAAAAATAGTACAGAACTTCCTCCAAAAATTGAAAAATAGAACTACTATATGAGCGCACAATCCCATTTCTAGGTATATATCTGAAGGAAATGAAATCAGTATCACAAAGAGACCTCTGTACCTTCATGTTCATTTCAGTATTATTCATAGTAGACATAACTTAGAAACAGCTAAATGACTGTCAATAGATAAGTGGATAAAAATATGACATACATACATAGATGTATATAGATACATAAATACACATGCACAATGGGATAGTATTCAGCCTAAAAATAGAAATTATGTTATTTACAATAACATGGATGAACAGGGAGGACTTATGATAAGCAAAATGAAATCTACACAGAAAAAAACACAATGAAACAGATGCAGCATGGTCTTATTTACATGTGGAATCTTCAGTAGTGAAACTCACAGTAACATAGTGTAGAACAGAGGTTGCCAGCTGCTAGGGGTGGGAGTAGAAAACTGGGAGGTGTAGTCAAAGGGTATACATTTCCAGTTATGCGAAATGAACTAGTTCTGGAGGCAGACTATGTATGTATAGTTAGCAATACTATATTAGATGCTCAAGATTTGCTAAAAAGGGGTAGATCTCTCCTTAAAAGAGAAAATAAGCATGCAAATTGAAGGACATGTTAATTAGCTTCACAGTGGCAATTATTTCAATACACATATATCTCAAAACTTGAAAATGTACACCTTAAATATATACAATTTTAATTGGGCAATTATCTCTCAGTAAAGATGGGAGAGAATTTTAAAATGTGTGTTGCATTGCTTTTATCTACTGCAAATAGAATAATAATTGTGTTGAAGCTCATCTACATAGAAAATATTTGCACTGCAAAATATTTCTCTTTATTTCACAGAATTCCTTATTTCATTTCTAAGTAACATTCTATTTTTTCACACAATATACTCTTTTGCTTAAACTTCAAAATGAATGCATATATAGTCACAAAAGGTATTTTCTATCTAAATGTCTGTACACATTGCAAACAGATGACATATAAAGTTTCTCTCAGCTGTTTACATATGTTTGCTAAAGACGCAGCAAGTAGTTCCACAAACCTAACTAGGGTGTCTTTCTCATGCTCCACCTGATGCCCACAACACCTGTTAGAGAGTTGAAGGAAGCAGTTTTTGTCTTCAGGATAAAGGTGTGCACAAGAGGAATCTAGGTAGCAGAGGGACTGTGACCCTGTAGTGCACCCAAGCTGTTGTGTGGGTTCTCCAAGCAGAGTTGGGGTGGAGACCCTGGGAGCAGAGCAGAGAGGGCTTTGGCACCTGGCTTCAGGGCGAGAGTAGGGTCTGAAATGATTCCTGAGGTTAACTGAAAGGTGTGTCCCTGCATTTTCCATTAAGCCCAAGAAACAGAATGTTCCTCTTTTACTGCTCATCCAGAGTTTGTGTCAGTCCAATCCACTGTATCCATTGGATGCTCTGTCTATGCAGAGGACCAACTGCTAGGGAAGGTATGAACACGTGTGTGGATAAAATCTCTGCCCTCAGAAGCTTACAAGTTGGGAAGGTTGTTAAGGCAGATCCTCACACAATAGTTTATATCCTAATAAAGTAGGCTCCATGTATCTTTTGTTTATCTGTATCTCACCCAATACCTAGCAATAAAGATATTTCAATGCTAAATGCCAGTATTATTACTCTTTTGATAATATCTTAATTGTTCATTGCTACAAAAATTCATCAGTTTCCATGATTTTTCAGTGAATACCCAGACTCTTTCTGACAGGAAGAATATTTGTATTCATAATTAGTGATTATATAATTTGCCCATTAATTTGGTGAATCTAGATGTCTTATGACAGTTTTGTACTTCAACAGACAATCTGTGATAAAATATCTCTGGAAATGTTAACCTGCCTTGCCACACCCAGCAGCTAGTAAGGAACTTTTTGTCTCCCTAGTAAGGAAATTCTCATCTCCCAGTTGTGTTACTTGCACCTTATATAGCATTAAGTGATATATGTAAGTGAACTTTATCCCCACCCCCAAGCATCATTCAGCTAAGTAGAGAAAGTAAAGTAGGTATGCACTCTTTTTCGTACTCACTTGAAAGAAAACACATTTAGGAATTCATATTATCATGGAAATCATTTGGGTCTTTGAATACTTGGGCTTCAAATTCCATCTGGCTCTGTAAAATAAAATGCTTAACTTAGTACAATTTCTAAAAAAGGTAGAACAAAACAAAAATGCTGGGTATGTTTGTCCAACGTTTCTAGAGACAAGGTAACTGAGGGAGAGGGAATCCTGTGAATTTCTAGTGTTCATGTGTTTTTCACTCATAGATGTGGTCAGTGCTGACTATATTCCAAGTGTGACACTTAGTTCTGGAGCCACAAAGGTGGACAAGACCCTGTGACCCAGCTGTCGAGAAGCCTCCACCGAGTGACAGATACTGGCCAGAACCTGGGAGACACGTCAGGCTGTGAGGGTTGCAGGAGAAGGCAGGCAGCCAGAGTGAGGAAGCAATGTGGTTTAGCAAGACAAAGACCCAAGTGCCTTCAGAGGATGTATTAAGAAGGAGGGTGGTGTGACCTCAGCAACAGCAGTTTCAGAAGTACATGGTAGTGTTGGTTTTAAATCCAGAGAATTCTTTCAAGAAGTTTGGCAGTGAGAAGGATATCTGCTAGACTGGAAGTAGAAGTAGCTGTGGAATTAAGGTAAATTTTTCTTCCTTCTTGCCCTCTTACTCTTCCATCCTCTTTCCTTCCTTTCCTCTTTTAGTTTTTTCAGATGGCACAAATTTAAGATCTTTTAGAATCTTAATGGGAAGATTTTACACGTGAGGGAAAAGACTGAAGATGTCGGGTAAAGGTAAAGGTAGAGGATGAAGCATTTCTGGGGAGGAAGTGAAGGAGGAGGAGGGAGACAGGTTCAGAACTCTCCACTGGACACTGCAGATGTCCACCCATCTACTCAGCCATCCTCTTACCTTTCCAGCATTTACTAGGTACCTATTTTGTGCTACACACATGATGAGGGAAAATAGTGAGAAAAGAACCAAGTTTGTAACTTCAGGGAGCTTACATCTATGTGGTGAGACAGAGCATCAGTAAATAAGTGCATGCTCTTTAGATAATATAAAGAACTAGAAAGAAAAAGAGTCTTTAGAGGATGGCATGGGTGAGACAGACCATAAGTAAATAAGTACATGTTCTTTAGATAAAGAACTGCAAGGAAAAGGATAGTCATTAGAGGGTGGCATGGGTAAAGTAGTTCCAGTGGCTAAGACTAGACTCCATGTGGAAGTGACATTTGAACAAAGACTAGATAAAGGGAAGGACTGAGACATGTAATGGCCTAGGAAAAGGGCATCTGAGCAGAACATCAGCAAGTGTAAGGCAGGGAGGGAAGGAAAGCAAGACAGCGGGGTGCAGCTCTGGGGACACAAGAGAATAAGGATGTGTGGGAGATGTGGCTGGAGAGAAGAAAAGCAGCCACTTGAGCTCTTTGGAAACCAGTGAGGGGTTTCAAGCAAGGGTGGGCATGATAACATTTCCATTTTTAAATATGGTGGATACTGTGGAGAAAAGGCAGCAGCGGGACAACAGTGGAAGCAAGAAAGCTCATCATTTTGGCTAGGTGAGAGATGAGGTGCGTTGATGTGGGTTAGTGGCAAAGAGATGTGTAGAGAAAAGGTTATACTCAAAGTTATAGTTTGGAGCAATGGTTTAGCATGTTACAGGAGAGAAGTTATGAATGGCTCCTCAGTTTCTGGCTGAATAACAAGGTGCGTTGGGGTATCACTTAGTGACACAAGGGAGACTAGAAGAGGGGCAAATTTGGGGGGAAAACCAAATTTGTTGAGGGTATCTAAGGGAACATGTGAAATAGACAGCTAGAGATACAAATTAAAGCTTAAGGAAATGGGGATATGAACGAATCACGAATCACATCACTCCACTTGCTTAAAACCCTTAGTGACTCCTCATTACCTTCAAGATAAAACCCAAGCTACACAGGACATGGTCCTTCTGGGAACCTACTATCTCTCTTCCAGCCTCATGCACACCAAGTTCTCACCTAAGAGGGACCCATTGTCATGTCTCATGCTCTCTCTCTTCCACACTCTTTCTTTACACGTGTCACTCCTTTTGATTAAATTATCACCTCCCATTTGACCTGCTTATTTCTGAAACCCAGTCTTTCTGAGAAGCCTTCTTATGCACACTCATTGCCCAGTGTTTCCACATATTGAAGGAGATGTCTTTCTCCCTGCCTCTCACCAGGCTCCATTCCACTAATTAGTGAATGAATATTAACAAGTTGCCTAAATTCCACATCTGTGACGAGGATGATCATACTACTTGCTTCATAGGGTTGTTAGAGAGGTTAGATGAGGTGATATGGGACATAGTTCTTATGACATTACCTGGCATAGACAACGCGCCATACAAATCAGTAAATATTATAATACTCGCCATACTGCTCCATAATTATTTTCATGTTGGTTTTTGCCCTGAATGCAGCCATGCTTCTGGCCCATATAGGAAGCCTCATCAATTGTTGCTAATATGAATAAATTCATGAATAAAAAATATAGCACTGGGCTACGATAATACCATGAGATGGAGCAGCAGGCTCTTCTCTATGGTCTTTTGTATTTAGAAGCTATTCTCTCTATCAGTAACCATGATTCTTCTGGTATATCACTCACCAAACCAAGAAGTTCTGGACTGTTTCCTCCTAGATTCTATTTCAGTTATGGTTCAGCGAAAGTAATATTGTTACCTTTGGATCAGGCAGACAGGGTCCAAAGGCTTCCAGAAGAAGAGTCTCTTCTCCCACAGCCTTCTCATAGTCTGCGGAAGAGAGCTTCCCATCGTGGTCATAGTCCTGGGGACAGGAGGGTGGGCAGCAGCAATGTGTCAGTCAACACACAACTTACTGAAAATAGATACTCTTTTCATAATCAAGTGCGAACAGAAAAAAGGTGTTAGAAAAATAACAGATTAAGTTATGAAATTGAAAAGAATTTTTTGAGGGTGCTGCGGATGGAACCTGGGGCTTTCTGCATGGGAGGCAAGCTTTCTACAACTGAGTTACACCACCAGCCCCAAAGAACTTTTAGTATTATAGTAAAGAGCACAATTCAAGTGTGTCATTTAATTAAACAGGAAACCTAAAATTATCATAATTTGAATTTTTATTTATATTCCACATGTAGCCCATAAATTTCAATAGAAATCTCTGAATCTCCACACTTGCCATTTTCTTAAGTGTTATTTCAACCAGATCTTTAATTCCTTCATCAGGGTCTTCCTCAGATGGTTGTTTGAGAAGGCTGTTTTTCAGCAGGTGAAACATTTCCTCCTTTGAAATGAAGCCATCACCGTTCAAATCAAACACTTCAAAGCAATCTTTAAAAAAGTAAGTTATGAATTTGCTTTTATTGCTGGAATAACATTTTCTCTGATCAAGTTTTTAGGGCTAATGTCTATCTTGTTCAACCCTGTGAACCTTATTGTAATCTCATTTTCATTAGAAAGTTCAATATGCACTAGTTGGATATTTTCAACAACCCTTGGAAAAAGTTCCCTTATCCTCATCTATGAAAAATCACACCAAGGAACCATGACTTGGACATTTTGATCTTGCTGCTCTTAAAACACTAATTGATATAAACCTTTTCAATGGAGTTGATCAAAATGAATTGAAAATTAAATAGAATCAAACCAATTGAATTACTGTGGTCTGTTTTGATGTCTACAATTCAAGTAACATGAAATTCTTGTACAGAAATGTATACAGCACACACATAATTAGAATGTTTAATAATGCATATGGCATCTTCCTTGGGATGCATCATTTTCACAATTGCTTGATTTTTCATTTTTACTATTTTTTTTTCATCCTTGTTGACTTGAATTTCCTCCAGTAAGAAGCTAGTGAGGATTTAAAGCAACCAAGCAACCAATCAACAAACCAACCAACCACCAACCAAAAAACCAACCAACCAAACAACTATAAACCCAATTGACTGGCTGGAGGACAATGATTTAGATGTTTTAGCCATGTTAATCATATACAAACCGGTAGGATAAGCAGAACTCTTACATTTCATTTTTTCTTCTAAAGATCCTCGAAGAAACAGTGATAATCCATTAACCCATTCTGTAACATTTATATTGCCATCATTGTCTTTATCAAAACCTCGGAATACTTAAGAGAGAAGAGAGAGAGAAAGAGAGTGGGAGATAGCTGTACTCATTTAAATTCTCTATAACTTATCTACATTAGCATTATTTGTTTTTAAAATCAGAGAAAACTTCAGAATCCCACAGCCCAATGTTCTCATTTGACAAAAGAGGAAACTAAGATATTATAACATCAGGAAACTTTCAACATTCAAATTTTCTTTCCATATTTTGTGAGAACAAAGAATATTCTGAGTATCTAAATATAAGAATCAACAATCAATAATGATATATTTGCACATTAAATATGCTACTTATATTAGATATGTTTAATATATTAATATGAAATATATAATTTTATATTTTATGACTCAAGTAATAATATGAGAAGATTGTATCATAATTTTTATTGAGTTATTGTCTAAGATGTACAGAAATTTAAATATCTTTTTAAACTCTATGGGATTACTATGTAGAATTAGAAATGTTTTGGGCTTTTTGATACAAGATAAGGGAAACTTATCTCTTCAACTTGACTTTGCCTTCTTTTAAATTCACAAAATGAGCAGAATATCACTTTCTGTTCTATGAATTTTGGAAAATTAAATTTTTATATTCAAGAAAAATTGGGAATGTTGAACATTAAACTTCCTACCAAGAGCATGACCAAACTCCATTTTTACTCCAGCTATGGCTGGATTTGATTGATTTGAATTGTATATACCTCTTACCTCTGTCCATAATCATGTCATCTGTCATTCCAAATGTCACATGAAGAATGTTCCGAAATGCATTGCGATCTAGTCCAATGGCCACCCCTGGCCGCTTGGCTGCTTCTCCCACCAAATTATAGAAAAGCTTTATAAGACAGCTCACTTCAAATTTATTAACTGTAAAATAATAAAATTAAGATTTCACAAATGTGCATGTTAAATCTTTAAGTGACAATGCATTAATGGATTTATATAAATACAGTATCAAAAACACCAAATATGTAGTTGTTCCTAGATCATCCTATTTTACGGTTCATGACACCTAAGTTAATGGAAGATGATGGCCAATGATTGTCAAAAAAAAAAGCATTGTTTCTTCCAAATAGACATCAGATATGAAATAGACCTAAGCTCAATCATGTTGAGGAAAAAAGAAAATATTAGCCAAGTAACCTGAATAATAATTTCAATGTCAGATTGTAAACTCAGCAAGGCTCGTAGAGGAATGATTCAAAATAAGAATGCTTACGCTTAAGAGTAGTAACTTATTTTTAAAACTAGCTAGCATTTTGATTACAGGAATTCATCAGATTTACAATTTAGATTTTCCCTGGAAATCCATATCAGGCTTCTGAAAACTAAGTGACGGTTCTTATTTCACTTTACACTTTGTGAATTATAACCAACCTTTTGGAAATCAGAATCGCCTATTTTTCAATAAAGAAATATTAAGCATGTTCTAGCACTCAATATGGCTTCCATTACGGGTTATGTGAAAAAAAAATAACATGGCACTATTCAGTAGTACTTTAGAAGAAAGTCATTTATATTTAAAGGCTATATACACAGAGAGACACTTGCCTGTACACATAATTGCATAAAGGATGGTGTTAATAAGCACAGAGATAATTATTTATTTTCCAATAGTCATTTGAAGTATGTAGGTGGAAGGGTTACTACCTGGCATGGAGAATATAAAAGTGACTCTAAATGTGAACCATGAGTGGAAAACAGGGAAAATTTTATTCCAGACAAAATTGTGGTTGAATATTTTCAAAAACAAAGACAAAACCTTTGTGCATATATAAGAAAACAGCACAGAGGAATAGAGAAATTACATCTCAGTTTATAGGTCAGAATAGGCTTGAGTGTAATTTTTTATTTCAAAACCACATTTTCAGAGAAAGGTTTAAAACTTTGGAAAAGGAAAAATGTAGTAAATGAATTAAATAGCAGAAAAGAATTTTAAAATAAGCTATCAGTCACTGTTGAAAACACTGAAGTGCTTCTTCAAAAAGTTAGACACAGGATTACCAAATGATCCAGAAATCCCACTTCTGAGCATATACACCCGAGAATTGAAAGCAGGAACTGGACTAGCTCCTTGTAAGTAAATCAGTGTTGACAATGTTGCATTATTATGAATAACATAGTAGCAAAAAGAAGCACCCCAAGTGTTCATTGTTGGATGAAGGGCTAAATGAAATGTTATGTCATCGTACAACACATTATTTGACCTAAAAAGGAAGGGAAATACTATTGTGTGGTTCAGGATGGACGAACACTTACGGACGTTAACTGGAAAGAGTCAGAGCGAAGAGGGTAAGTACTGCACGATTCCACTCTTTTCCAAGTGAAAGTCACAGTGACAAAAGGAAGAATGGTGGTTCCCAGAGACTGGGGAAAGGGGAAAATGAGGAGCTACTGTGTAACTCAGATAGGACTTCAGCTGAGGAAAACATAAAAGCTCTGGAGCTGGATGCGGTGACAGCTGCATGACAGTATGAGTGCACAGTTGTTGCCCCTTATCCAACGTTTCGCTTTCCAAGGACTCAGTTAGCCACAGTCAACCAAGGGAAAAATTATAGAAAGAAAGAATTTTTGTCTTAAATATCCTTGATTTCAGTATATTGCTATACTATTCTGTTTTATTATTCATTATTGCTATACATTTCTTACTGTTCCTAATTTGTAATATAAATTGGATGTTATCCTAAGTATGTATATATAAGATAAAATATGGGCAATATGGGGTCTGGTATTATCTATGGTTTCAGACATCCACTGGGGGATCATGAAACATATATCTTAAAGATAAGGGAGGACTTCTATACTTAATTTTACAGAATTACACACTTAAAATGGTAAAAATAGTAAATTTTATGATATACATAACATACACACATATGCACACATACATGGAAAGCTCTTTAAAAAACCCCAAAAGCTGTTAGTAGTTGGAGAAGAAAAACCTACATGAAGAATAATGTGCATTGTTCATGTGCATGAAATGCTAGCTGAAGAGTATGTTGATTAGCCACTTTTCCATCTCAGCTGAAATAAAAGTTTAAAAACTTAAAAAATAAAAGTTAAAAATTGTAGAAATTACTACTTGAATTCTAGAGTACTAGAAAAAATGTCATCTTTTTGGAATGTCGTACATGTGTTGTGCAGATTATATTTATAGAATTGTATAATGGTGGATTAACTAGATGCTTAGGAAAGAACTTTTCTTTTTCCCTGGTTCAAAAAAATGTGTCCATTTTATCCATTGTATTACTATCTGTCAACTGAGCAGAAATTTGACTTTTTGTAAAAGCCTTCTATTTAAACAAATTTTAAACTATTATCCATCCATGACTTGCAACTATTTCTATAGAATGTAGTGACATTTGTTTTTAACTAGTAATCATCAAGGTTTTTGTGTAAGAATAAAAATCAAGAGTTTTCTTTTTCTGAGACCTTTTTACTTATCTTTAAATACATGTATTCACCTTTTAATTGTTCAGAGGATGTTTGTTTGCAATGCATGGCAAAATTACTGAGCAGAGACTAAATCAAAATCAGTTCTGGGTATAGAAATTGTTGGATTTGTTATGAGAATTTACCAAAAAATGTTTACTAGATGTTTTAAGGAAATCTGTTTTTCCCCCAGAAATGAAAGTATTTTAAGAAAAACAACAGAACAAAATCCTTATCAAATTACCATAACCATGATAACAACTTAAATTACAAGATACCTTTTTAAAGGCAATTTTAAGATGCTTATATTCACTATAACTTTTATTTATGGGGTCACTCCATTCAGAGAACATTTACCACTCAAAAATCAGATACAGATGATGATGATGATGATGATGATGATGATGATGATGATAAGGCACTAGAACCCATAATCTTGAGACAGAACTACACAAAAACATGTTTATTCCCCTTCTTTGCACAATGGGCATATTTTGAGGATTATGGCTTCTCCAGTGTTTTCAAGAGGCCAGTAATTTTGCAGTGAACTTGCAACTTCCAAGTTTGCACACCAGGTAGTATCTTCCTCATTTACACCTCATCCGTGGCTTCCTAGTGTAAGTACAGTTCTGTTTTTCAATATGAATACAATCCTAAAGTGACCCATGAAGTTCTGGGACCACCTTTTCAAATGTGAGATTACAGCAGGTATCTTTAATAAGTACTTATCTTGTCATGTGCAATGCTTCTCTTCCCTTTCAATCTTACTAGTACCTGGAAAAAAGAAGTCTAAAATTGGGAAACAGATTCTTTACCATGTGTTTAGCTTCACTGATCAATTTGGGCTCACAACAATCTCGTTCTGAGTCACAGGTTTCTGTGCCATTTCAATTCACCTTTCCCGGAAAAGAGTGGAAGGTGATGGCTATTTCCCACTGTGCATCTCTTGGTAAGTTTCCACAATGCAAACCTGCCGATTTATTTTGCTCTAAAAAGAGTTAGAAAGCAGCCTAGGGTCCATATTATACGTTGCTTGTGGTACTTTTCTGAGTCCTTTGGATTCTGCTACTTCTTTATTACCACAGACTGAGGCTAAAACTACATGTCTTGTGGGCACATATCATCTCGTTTCTACAATGTAAAAGTAATTTGAGGGGAGGGTCAGAGCAGCAAGCAAGTGCATCTGGAGTGTCGGTAGCTCGAGATGCAGGGATATGAGTTCTTAAGATCCTGGGCGTGGCCTGCCCAAAGGAACTAACATCCAAGGATGGGATTCTTTTCCAGACTTCTTTTTAGGGCAGAGGGGTGGTGGGGGTTCCATCAGTACCTCCTTTCTAGAGGCAGGAAGCAGGCAGGGCAAGGGTAATTCCTAATTGGACTGGATTACACAGACACCTGGTCTAGGAGCCTCGGCTTGTCCAGCATTTGATTCTTACTTACAGTGCTTGCAATTTTTAGTTAAGGTTTCCGTCAGTTTCTGCAGCTTCTTTCGATTCATGCCAGGTGCTCGTGGAATCCTGGCGCGGCTGGTGTCTCCGGTTGCTGGAGCCCTTATGAGCCCGGGAGCTGAAGCAGCGCGGCCGTCTCTGTTGCCTAGAGTTTGCGTGGCTTTAACACGCAGTGTGACCATGGCAACGGCTTAGCCGCCCGCCGATTGGTTCCTGGGCTAGGACGCGAGGAACCTAAGTGGTCCCTCTACACGGAGCAGCCATGGCAACGGCAGGGCTGGCCACCGATTGGCTCCTGGAAGGACACATAACCGCCCCACACACAATGTGCCCATGGCAACGGCTGAAAAAGCCTGTGATTGGCTGCTCTGGCTGGGAGCACAGCGCCAGAGTGTGGTCCCAGTTGGAGTGTTCGAGCCAGGCTCTTTGCAGACGTGTTCGATTGCTAACGCTGGAGTTTTAATTTTCAAATGTCACTGTCTTTTGAGTTCACAGCCCCCCCCCCCTTTTGCAGTGTGAATCATGGAAGTGTAAAAAATACGGTGTGCAAGTTGTGTGGGAGATATTTTGGGTGTTGAGTGTCGCACCTCAAAGGGAGGCTTAAGGTCTTAGGGGAGTTGGAGGGGAGTATTGGACGTGCTTCACCAAGTAGCAGGCTTAGAGCCGGACATTCGTTTTTCCCTGCCTTGGGTCCGAAGAATGAGGAGTTTGCTTTTTGGGGTGAACCACCTGGGAGTCTGGCTCAAAATGTTTTCATGTTTGCAGTGATGTTTTTGAGATTAAGAGGAAATTAGAGTCATTTTTTCTCTCCTCCAGGGTAGAAGTTGTCAGCGGAATTCGGGAAAAGTCGCCGGCAATTTTTGAAACAAGCGAACTTCCACTTAGGTGAGGGGTACAGCCCCATCCTTGCGTTTTTGGAAAATCTCATTAAAATGGATGCTTTGCGTATTTGAAAGACAGGTTCTGTGCCTGCAAAACAAACCCCCCCCCCCCGCCACACACAAATAGTCCTTGCATTTGTGGTGTGGGAGGACTTTCTGTTTACTGCAAATGGGATACCCTGCTTGGATTGACAGCAATAGAATGTGCTCGGTCAGTCAAGAGCAAAAACCTACAGTATTCTCCAGAGTGCCTGTTTAACTTTGATGGAGGAAATGTCTTCAGAAGCCAAACTACTCTACAGTACACATACATGTAATATACAGTGTACAGACAAGTCCTCTTGAGACTGAAAGCAGTAAAATTTGCCACCACCAAGTAATAATCCAAAATGAAATAGTTCCAATGTTGAGGTCTCTTGTTTTCTTCTGCTGTTTCCTTCATTTGTGGAATGAAAGATTGGATAGTGTTTGAAATCAGAGCCAAGGATGCTTGGTGAAATTAAAGGCTGTGTTATTTTAAAGCAAATTCCCTGAGATGAGTTAATCAATATGGAATGACAGCCATTATGACTTTGCAGCAGGACTCTGGTAAAGCAGTATTACTATGTGCCCACATATCCAGAAGCTGAGAAAGTTCTGAGATGGAAGAAAACAAATGGTCATGATAATGTGCCATATTCTAATTACACTGACCTTTGAATGCTTAGTGGTTTCTGTTAGATTACAGAGTTGCACCAAATATTAAAATCCTAGAGACTGTTGCATTGCTCATGTCAAAAGACAGGGAGCGGGGTTGTTGTCAGTAGTTAGTAGGAGAAGCAGGTGGGCATGTGAGGTGTGTTGGGGGTCGCCTTGTGCAGCGTCTTGGAAACAGGCCTGGTGGTGAGCCCGTTGATGAGCCTGCCTAGGCATTTTGGGGGCCAGCATACAATGAGTGCTTTTTGGAGAGTACCTATAGATGAGAGAATCAGTTGTTACTTTACCAGGAACAATCAGCCATGTTCCTTTAAAGTGGAAAAATGATGTAAAGGCAATATCACAGCCTGTTGAAGTTAAAATATCTTAGGTTGTGAGCAACCTTTGAAAGGCACCTCCTCTCGCCTTGCCTCTTTCCCCCAGTTCTTTCATGCTCTTTTTTTAGTTTAAAAGTGGGAATGAACTGCTGTGTAAAAAACACCTCTTTGAAAGCAAACTGCGGAGTTGAATGTCACATGAAGTCTTACAAATCTTTGTCAGGGAAAGCACAGCATTTATTTGAGGCATGTTTTGTCAACGTATGGGTAAATGTCAGAGCTTTCATTATATTCTTGTGAGGTTTGAAACCTTAATATTTTTAAAGGTTAGAAACATACTGAAACCCTGATAGAGTCACATTTTAAGGCAAAACTGAAACCTCTATTTGTAGTTTTTAGTTGCTTGTGTTGAGTAGACTCAGGATTGCTTTCCCCAAGGGCTTTCTCAGAGTAAAGCAATTAAGTCTGAACAGTTACTTCACATCAAATCAATCAATGATGGAATAATAAAAGATTGTGTTTAATTTGTATTGGACGCAAATTTTACTGTGCATAAAATGATCATAGAACTTACCAAAATGCAAGTAACCTTGAGATGGATGCTTTTGTAAATATAAAAGTACATTAGAGAGGCTATTAATGCTATAATATTTCCTTTAATTTTGCATGCAAAACAATCTTCCCTTTGACTCACCATTTATTGGAATGTTGCCATGATAAATAATTTAGACCTAGACTTGATGAAAGTGTTTTCCTTAACATGGACCTTTATGATGAAGGCTGTTTAGGAAATGACATCATAGAATTGATCTCCAAGTACAGTGTGTTACAAATCTATTATGAAATTGATTTAACGAAAGGGAATCAGGTTAGTTATGTACATGATTTAAATTCAGTTTTGCTAATTTTATTTTGTATACTTAGTGATGAAAATTTGAAGTTAACTTTGTCCAATGGTTTGAGTGGTTGAGTCTTCACTGCTATCTCTGACCATGTTCTCCTTAGCTTCATCCTTTAGTGACAAACTGCTTTCAGTACTTGAAGCACACTGAATGCTGTCACCTCAGGATTTTGTCATATTTTTCATTCCACCCACTCCCTGTTGACATTTTTCAAAGAGCTCTTTAATTTCCCAATGGAAAGTGAATCCCTCCTGTCCACTTATTCTCTGCTCGGACTGCTTCTCTTCTAGCACATGCCACTATGTGGAATAAATTCACTTGCTCTTTCTAATCTCCTCCCTTTAGTAGACTATAAATTACATGGTACTGCACTTGTTATTCTTATACTTAAGTCTATCTTAATCACTGTATCTCTGTGTCTATTTACTGATCCCTTGTCTCTACCTTTGTATTTTAACAACACAATCCATTTTGATTCTTCAGTATTAGTGGAAATTGGTGAGAACAGAGCCTGTTTCCCTGCATCAACTGGTCTTGGGGAGCCTCCTGAATTCAGTGCAAGGCATCTGGGATGGAGGAGTAAGAGCCCCGAAAGGGAGCTGGGAGGGAATAAAAAGATTTCTTTAAAACTGACCTTTCCCCAAAGCATGTGTGTATGTGTGTATGCACACACACACACATACACACACACAATATTCACTGGTGCTAACAAATTTCTGCACTTTTTTCCATAATCAAGAGATCTGTGGATAAGACAAATGCCCAAGGTTTATTAAAGATGTTTTACATGTAATTTACAAAATAATAAATTAAGATGTGGCCTGCAATAAGTAATTATTGTGATAGCCATAAAATCAGCAGGTTGAGTAAAGAAACTAGTTTCTCTGGGCCTACCAGAGCTCACAGAGAAATCCTATGGAATTTTCTAGATAAGATTCTATTGAGCGCTTTGTCTTGAGCACCCATGGTAAGGGTCACGGAAGCTGGCCTATCTGCATAGTAACCTCAAGGACAGTAGATATCTGTCCTTTCCACCCATCCAAGTGCAGCCAACACCACAGTTCTTGATAACTCAACAATTGCCTATCCCCAAATAACCTAACCCTTTTTTAGATTTTATTTCTTAGCCTAGACTACTCCAACCCTTCTCAACTGTGTTCAGCAGAAGGCTTCTTCAGTTGTCAGCATCTAGCTCACAAGCTCCCTCTCTGCACGCATTCTCTGATCCTGGTTCTCTCTAAAGATACTTCCTTTGAAGACATTCTTCAGCAAAAGCCACCCATTTCCTCATACCTACTCCTTGATGGCCAGAAGGAAGGTGGAATCCTTGTGACCTTGCATCACCTTTCTGTTATCTTTCAAGCTCTATCTTTTCTTTGCATTTAAATTTCCCAGAAAGTGTAGGCTATGCTTGCTATCTTCATTGCTGCACCAGTGAAGATACTTGACTTTATCTATCCTTTGTGCTTCTGCCTAGTTCCTGCACTGGCCTGCTGTTTTCCATCTTGTGCTTCTCAAAACTATCTACAGGGTTTCTACAGACATCCAACTATGTCTGTCTCCTGCTTAATATTCAAAAGCCTTCCCTGTGCCTGCAAAGAAGGCATCTGCAGGGAAGGGCCTGTCCAAGCCTTGCAGTATGGCTTCCATTGTTCTGCAATGTCTGGCCTCTGCCAGGATGGGAAACAACTTCTCTGACCAGTTCCCATGTACCTAAAAGTTAGAGCTCAAGCACCCATCTTAGACCATGAGGTTCACTGGGGACTTAGAACCAGTCAGAAAAATTTGTAAACCATAAGGGGCCATGACTCTCACACTGCAGGCACTCCTTGATAGAAAAGTGAAATTACTTTTTGTCTCATTTATCCCACCAATATTTTTGCATACTTTCACATACTTTCATTCACATTTAATTCTATAGGCAGAAGCTTTAAAATGAAAAAGTTGCACTTCCTTTTCTTTATCCATCCTTCCTACTTGGTGATTCTTGAAAACAAAACTAAAGTTGATATCCTATAGTCTCACTGTTCCTTCACAGAATTGGACTTTATGAAAATATCAACAGTTCACGACTGACCTACAAAGAAATGACAATTTCATATCAACAAAATACATGGTTTTCTCTTTTCATATTTGTCTGATAATTCACGCTAAGCAAAGTCAAAATTTTATCTGCAAATTTAAATTGGTTACATTATCCTTTAATCACTCAAATTCCCCATAATTCCCATTCTAGATTTATGGTGTGCTATAGGAAGGAATGTGGAATGTTTTTCTTTCATCTAGTTGCCTTTGTTGGTGGGGAATACCAAATGGCATTGCTCTGTTCTCATCACTTCTGACCTAGTTGCCATTGCTCTGGGTGGGAGTGGTTAACACAAAAGCCTTGATTATATATATTTATATATTTGCTTTTAATTAAAATTGGTACTGCCAACCAAGCTATGTAGACTGCACCTTGTCTAGCACTAGAGAAATGCAACTGTGTGTTAAAAAAAACCCTTCTTCTTGTTTGGATTTTATCTGCAATAGGAAGTCACACTTCAGGGCATTCAAAGGGACATTTTCTTTCTAGTACTACCCAGAAACACTGGCAAATTAAGGAAGGCAATTTTACATTCAGAATTGTAGAAAGGATTTGGCCAATACAGTTATCTTTATATTTATAGATATGCCCTCAATCTGTTTTAGGGGAGTTTTTTATGATGCAGTCCCAAGATCACATTCCAAGTGTTGCACTTGCTGCATTCATTCATTCAGCCATTTAAACAGTAGTGCTAGGTGTCCACTCTTAGCCAGGTGTATCATGCTGCTAGGTACCAATGAGTTATGCTTGGTCCTTGCCTGCTGGCTGCTGATCCTCTGTGTGAGCAGATGGTCATATGGTATGTGTGTGAGTCTGGAATGATCATTCTCTGCTCACTCTGGGCCCACATCACTGGTGTGTGTTCACTAATCCACACACCGGTCCAGGCAATGTTTCCTAAAATTCTAGAGTGTGAGAAGACTCAATATGTTCACTCATTCAAATGTAATGATGAAATAGGATGTGATGGTTCATTATTATAAAAGGAAGAAGGTAAACTGAGGGGTGTCAGGTCCTAGCAACTCTTACCAGGAGATGCTCTGATAGAATGTCAAAATTAATCCAATGGGGAGCATACCTGGGACCCATCGTGGGTATCTTCACCCTGCATTGTTCCTTCATTGTTCTCATTTATCATCTTGAAGACAAGGGTAATGGTCAGACTCTGAAGATGACAATAGAGAGGACTGTATTCTCCATGGTACTGGGGCCCAGCCATGAGCTAAGCATCTGCTGGGATATGAAGGTACAATACTAAGAAGGGAGAGGAAGTCCTCTTCAGGGCATTGTTGGAGGGTGAAAAGACAGACATTTGAAAAAATACATAATGACAAGCTGTGCAAATTATTATCAGAGGCCATAATCAATTTTTATTAAATATGATTATGGGTCAACTAATAAGAATAGCATGGTGACCCAAATAATCACTTCCAATTTATGACTTTGCAATGAAGTAGATCTGAATCTGAACATCTTTGCCATTCACTACCCAAGTGATTATGGCAATTTACTACATCTTCCATGCTCATTTTCCACATTTGACAATGACCAAAGAAATAGGACTCACATCATGAGATGGCTGAGAGATTAGCTTCATTGAGACTTCAAAGCATTCAGTGGGTATCTGGTACATGGCAGGTTGAGCACAATCCTCCTACTTAGTTATCATTATCAGTGGTAGAAGAAGGCTTGGAAATGGCTTCCCTGTCTCTAGGGGCAACATTGTGATTCCCAAGAGGATTTATATCCTAATCCCACAAACTGTGAGTACATTGATGAGTTCACAGATGAATGTGCTGTTGGAAGCTGGGGCCTGGTCAAAGGACATAGGTCATGGAGGTACAGCCTTGGAGACTATATTTGGCCCTTTAACTCATCTATTCTGGCACTTCGCCCTAGCTCTTCTTCCTGACTGCCTGTAGTCCACCATGCCTTTTCCCCATGTTGTCTTTGCCTTGGAGCCAAAGGATCATGAACTGAAACCATGAGCAAATTAAACCTCTCCTCCTTTTAGTTGTGAGTCTTGATGTGTCTCAGGGATTTGAAAGTAGCTAATACTGAAAATTGGTAAAAGAGAAATGGGTTCCTTTTTGTGACTATATTTGTTCATGTGGTTTAGAAGCCTTTAGAAATGGTTTGTATGAGGAGTTTGGAAAAGTTTGGAGATGTGGGCTAGAAAAGTCCTAGAATGATATAAGCAGAGCCTGATGGGTGATTCTGGTCAGAGCTCAGAAGACCAGAATGCTGATAAGAAGTTGGACAGTAAAGGCCAGGCTCTTTTACCAATTTTCAGTATTATCTATCTGTTGCAATGCTTTTCCCAACTTGTAGCCATCTCTGTCTCCAAGAGCTCTCCTCTGTGTCTCAGCTCCATGAGAGGTTCTTGAGCCTGACCCTATACTCTGGTCTTGACAATGCCTCTGAGAGAAGCAACCTGTGATCACTGTAGGACTCAGCACTTTGGTTCTTTTCTCCTAGGGATCATGATCTTTTGCTGCCTCCTGTCCAAAGTCAAAACACTTTTTAATGTATTTTGCCTGCTTTCCTGGTTGTTTTAAGTCAATGGGGGTAAATTTAATCCCTATTCCTCTGGGAACAGAAGTGAAAGTGCCATGCTATCATTTCAAAAGGAAAATTGTGTTAAGTGGTAAAAGCATGAAGTTTTTGAAACTTATAATGGAATAACAATAATTCTTTAATTTATGATATCTCCATGAAAAGATGCCTTGATACACTTTTCAGCATGTAAAACTTTTCTGGATATCTACACATACACGGTTTCCTAATATTCTTTTATGTGCATATACTTCCAAATGTTTAGATACTTACAGATTATGTGCATTCATACACCTTCATTTTACACTAATATGTTTGCATACTACAAAACATATGTATAGAAATATAAAAACACAGAAACAAATTTAAAGATGTTATTTTGGTTTTTGGTTTCACTAAGAATTGTTACATAGTAAAGCAATACTATTAAATATGGTTATTATTTGAACATCAATTTAGGGATCAACTTGCAAATTTGTATAAAAATTATATAAAAATCTTACTAGCAGTATAATTTGAATAGCATCAAATGTATTGATTAATTTTGAGAGAACCAAGACCATAAAAACTGAATTTTCCAGTGCATGTGCATGTGATATTTCTTCTACTTTAGCCTTGTTTAATTGTCTCAGCAATGTTTTGTAGTTTTAAAAAAACTTATTCTTAAGTATTTTGGTTAAAATAAATGGCTTGTTGTTAGTATATAGAAATAAAATCAATTTTCACATATTCTTCTTTTATTTTGTGGACTTGTTAATATCCTTCACTTATTAGTTCTAATAGCCATTTTGTACATTTCTTAGGATTTTTAGGGAAATGATCATGTTACTCCTGAATGGTGACAATTTCACTTCTTTTCCAAACTCAATCCTTTTAACACCTCCTTCTTTCTGGTCTCATTAAACTAATTAAGACAGCGGGTGAATTGCTGAAGAGAAGTAGTGAACATAGAACTCTGTGCTTTGTTCACTGTTGGAGGGAATGTGTCTAATACTTCAACATTAAATATGATGTTAGCAGTAAGTTTTTTATAGATGTCTTATGCCAGATTGAGGAATTTGTCTTCTATTCCAAGTTTCCAGAGAATTTTTATCAACAATGGGTGTTGACTGTTTCTTATTGTTCCTCCATCATTACTGAAAGCTACGCAAATATGGACTAGGTGATAGCTATCTATCGCGAAAACATTAGTGAATCTGGACTGCTTGGCTTTTAGGAAAAGAAGAGATACACAACTTCAGCTTAAAGGTGACAGTTTTTTTTTTTTTTTTTTTTTTTGGTTTGCTGCTATGCTGTGATCAAGAAACAGTGCGGCATAGAAAGATACACAATCACTCTCTGTCTCATGATGAAGTGTTATCAAGATTTTACAGCCCTTGCTTTTGTAGTACTGACCATATCACTTACTTGTTTCCTTTAATTTAGTTTCCTTGCTTAAGTACTTTGCCTAAAAATTATGCAATAGATTCATTTTGTGTGTGGTCCTATCTCTATAGCCTTACCTGGGGATTGCTTTTGTTTTCATTCTGGCTGAAATCTCACAATTTTTCAGTAAAATTGTATTTGCTATTTCCCTTTACCTTAGGATATTACTTATCTGGTATATCTGTTCTTTTATTTTTAATTTTATATTTTTAGTTGATGTATATCATTTGTATTTATTTAGGGAGTACAGTCATATAATTTGACACATATATACAATATTTAATTATCAAATTAGGATAATTAGCATTTCTATCTGCTCAAATATTATTGACATCTCTGTTTAGAAGCTCCCAAGATGGGGCAGTACAACTGAGTTCTGGCCAATGCGATGTTAGCCAGTGTGAGGCAGGCCATATGCAGACCTGGCTGCACAGTATCTCTTGATCTTCTGCTTGGTTTCCCTCTCTGTGCAGCTAGAAGATAAGGAAACAAAGGATGCTAATCAGTGGGGGACATGATGTTAAGGGCCTAGGCTCTTGTTGTTCATCCTTAGAGGGTGGCTAGAGTTTTCCAGGCCAGAGGATCCTCAGCAGACACTGAAAGAGTAAGAAATATATCTTTGACACATTACAGCATTGGAGCTTGGGGGCTGTATGTCACAAATCACATGTCCTGACTACTACATATCTATATAAGCAAAATATTGTAGCAAGTAGCCCAATAGGGAAAACAAGTTTCCCCCCACCCTTCTTTGAATCCATGCAGCTTTTGCACTAAGTTGCATCCCTATTTATTTATTTATTTATTTAGAGACATGATCTAAATTTCTAAGTTGTCCAGGCTGGCCTTGAACTTGCAATCCTTCTGCCTCAGTCTCTCAGAGTGCTGGGATTACAAAACTGTACCACTACACCCAGCTTCCCCCCCTCTTTTAATGCTTCCAATAAATCAATTAAGGTAGCTACCTTATAAGTATCTCCCTGTAGTATTTATTTCTATGTATTACTTCAACAATTTTTGCAGTGGAAGAAAGGAACATGTGTTTTCCCAAAGTAATTTTTTCCCTATTTTACTAATAAGTGAGACATCCAAACAAGACGTGTAAGTACTCTCATTAAGTTAATAAAAATCTGTGGGGTTGCTACTATAGCTCATTGGTAGAGCTCTAGTCTAGCCTGGGGAAGACTCTGGATTCCAGTCTTAGTACTTAAAAAGACATGGTGAAGAATGGTGTTAAGTACTTATAGGCTTAAATATCTTTCAAAAATTGTAAAGATTTTCCTCCTTATACTAAATACCTATTTGAATGATCTTAATACTTACGTTATCCTTAGTTTATAGTATAAGTCTCCATTTGTAATCCCACACCTCAAAAGATTTTTCTAACAGGATCTTCACAATTTCGGCCCGTTTCTTTCAGATCTGGTTAATCATGGCCGCTCTCTGTCCCGACGGTGAGCTCATATCAGGAAAGGGATATCAGCAGGGCTGCGTTCTCTCTGATTGGCTTGTGCTTTGAATGTTGGTACTCCTCTCAACTCAGGGTTTCTGAGAGGGATGACTCTAACCTGCCTGTCCTTTTGTCAAGGTTGGTTTAATTAGAGTTAGATAATTTAATGTATTAAACCCACTTAATCAGGAACTTACTACCTGCAACACCCTTGATACTCTGAAAGGAAACCCAGATACGGAGCTTGCCACCTTCATCTCTTCTACTCTCTTTGAACACTTGTCTCAGGACACTGTTAGGAACAGAATGCTTGTTCCCTCCGAATTCATATGCTGAAATCCAATCCCCAGTGTAATGGTGATAGGAAGAGCTGGAGCTTTTTTTTTTATTATTATTCTTAAGTTCTTTTATTGGTACATTTTAGGTATACAATACATTTACATTTATCATTGGTTGCTTATACCTGTACATGATGTATCTTTGTTCTTACTTTTTCCCCATTACCTGTGCACCCTTCACCCCTCCACCCTTCCCTATTTACATAGAATTCATTTCCATTTTTTTTCTTTTCTCATAATTTTTCCTTTCCCCTCTTTCCTTTCCCCTTCCCCTCCCTTCACCCCTACCTCTTTGGACCTTTTTTCCTATTTCAAATTATCAATCATTCATTTTAATCATTTTAACCGTTATTTAGACTTTCGGTTTCTCACACTAGTGAAACTATTCGGTATTTACACATGTGTGTCCTATTTATTTCACTTAAGAGTATGGCCTCGATATGCATCCATTTAGCTATAAATGACTCTAGTTTCTCATTCTTTATGGCTGAGTAGTACTCCATTTTATAAAAAATCCACATTTTCTTTATCCAGTTTCCAGTTGATGGGCACTTGGGCTGCTTCCAAGCTTTAGCTATTACAAACTGTGCCGCTATAAACATAGGTGCACATATATCACTGCGGTATGATTCTTTTAATTCTTTTGGGAAGATACCCAGCCAGGGAATAACTGGGTCCAATGGGACCTCTAAGGAGTTGGAGCTTTTGAAGTGATTTGGTCATGAAAGCAGACCCTTTATGAGTAAGATTAGGGTCCTTTCTTCCTCCCTCTTTCGTTCAGGATCATGATATGAGCAGGTTTGTTACACCACTGTGCTCCTGCCACGGCGTGCTGTGCCCAACCAGAGGACTAAGTTTAATGAGTCTGCCTGATTGTGAACTGAAATCTCCAAAACTGTGAGCCCAAATAAGCCTTACCTCTTTCTAAATTGATTATTCTATTATTACTATTCTTATTTTGATACTGGGTTTTGAATCCAGGGACTTCACAACGAGCTACATCCCTAGTACAGTTTTTACTTTTCATTTGGAAAGTCTCACTAAGTTACCTAGGATGGGCTCAAGCTTGCCACCCTCTTGCTTCAGCCTCCCAGAGTGCTGAGGTTACAGCTGTGTACCGTCACTAGGTATTTGTTGTAGTGACAGGAAACTGATTACCACACTATAAAAACAAAACAAAACAACTCCCCCAAACTAAATGTTTCCAAAAAGCACACAACATTCTCTTCTGGTCTTTAGCTTATATTCAAGTGTACTTTTGAATGGTGTCCTTGAAACTCTGGAAGCCAGTTTTGTAGTTTTTTCCCATTTCTATTGTTTGTGAGCATCTGCCAACCTTGAGGACTGTATTCTGTAGAGTGATGTCATGTCCTGTGCTACAGATACATCATTTTAAACAATAAGTTGCAACCAGAGCTTTCATTAAAATGACATAATGTGATATGCCAAAGTTGGATTTCAAGTTGCAGATAATTAATTTCCTTCAATTTTCTGGCTGTTATGTTCCTCTTCTTTGAGTCTTGCTGTACTCGGCTTCCAGATATTTGGACCTTCACTTTCTCTTTTATTTTCCCCACTGGATTTACAATGAACAGAGTGTGGCTCATCTTTATTTTATTTGAGTCATACAGAGAGTTTAGTTACTCTTGAAGAGTAAGAGCCACACAATTTTTACTTCAATAAAATACTGATTTTATTTTATTTTATTTACAGAGGGCACTTTATGATCTTAGTTTGTTCAGGGTGATCTCTGGGGGGAATCAAATACATTTTCCTTCATTCATCCTTGGTAAAATCAGTTCTTGATTGTGGTCAAAGTTTGGCTCTAACTGTATGCATGTGACTGTTCAAGGGTTGCAGTAGGCAAGCATCACGTACACAAAGGCTGATGTTGTTTCTGTTCTTTCCCTCAAGGTACTCAGCACATGGAAAAAGTGTACAAACCAAGACTGTGTCAATGATACGTCACCACAGATGGTTCCTTTAGGATTCCCCTGAAGCATTATCATTCCATCAAGGCCCATGGTTCTGTGAAACAAAGTGTGACTAATACTGATTTAAGAGGGTGCAGCTAACAGGGCAACTGTTATAGATGACTTAGGAGAGAAAAACCACCTCACTAACTAAGGAGCTTTCTTTTCTAACCTCTTTGGTGTTAACTGATTGATTTTCTATAGATGGTGAGGAGCCATTTGAAAAGTTTGCTGTGAAAACTGGAAGGTGGAATTTTTTGATAGGTTTAGGGATTGTTATGAGGTTAACAGTTACCCGAAGTGTTACAAAAAAAGAGTAAACTTCAGTATGAAGACAGTGATTCCATTTAATGTCTTCTTGGGAGCTATCCATGGCTCATCATTAACCAAGGTCTTTGTGATCAGACTGCATTGCAGTACGGTAATTGAAGAATCCTGTAATTTTAAATTTAATATAAGAAATAAACATTTTTTCCTTCTATTGGTCAGAAAGCCGCATATTTGAAAAAAACCCTGAGCCCTTCATGCTGACTAAACCCTATAGTGTTTTTGCTCTACATTTCATATTTTAAAATGTCTTTGTTATAAAATCCTCTATTTGAATTGTTGATGTCTATAATCGATATATTAAAACTTATTTTATCAATGTGTGTACAACCAGATAATAGCTAATCAGGTCATCTTTACTTTGATTAAAAATTAGTTCATTTCAATGTTTTCTTCTTATTAACAAAGGGTAACTGACTTCTAAAAGTCCTTTAGGATGCCAGGGAATGAGAGTACACAGTTACAGAACTCTCATTCCTTACTTTCAGCTTTGTATAAGATATTGTGTATTTAAAAATAATACTAACCTCTGCGTGTTCGCTTCAGCAGCACATATAATACTAATCTCTGCAGTACAATTATTAGTTTTGTATAAGCAAGTTAATTTCAAAGCACTTTTTGGATTATTCTCTCAAGAGTTGCTGAAAATTGTTAATTTATGTAGACCCCTGAAAGGAAATCTAAGCCTCAATTTCTCTGTGATGGGAGGCCTCCGCTCCACTTGGCACTAGTATGTCTGTGACTATTTCCTTCTAACAACTGGGCTTGGGATTTTTCTTCTCATGTGGACAGTGATTTGGGCATGACAGTAATCCTTACCCCCATGCCACCTCTGATTTAATGGACCATTTTTTTAACTTTTTTTTTTGGTACCAAGTATCTAACTCAGGACCTTGCACTTGTGAGGCAAGGGGCAAAACCAGCTTCATTATTTTTTTATTGTGGTAAAATATATATAACCTAACATTTATCCTTCAAACTACTTTTTAAAAAAATTTTTCATTAAAATATTCTGTGTTGAGAGCATTATAGCATAGTGTAGGTAAATGTATATACACGTGGGAAATGGATTAATTCTTTCACCATCATTTTAATTACTCTAAGTTTCTTATACAGAAATGTTTACTACTGAACATATTATTTTTCCAAAAATTTTGGAATATTTTTGTTATGATTTGTGTCTAGATGCTCCCTCGAAACCTCATGCTGTCATAGGTGGGGCTTTTTCAGAGGTAGCTGATTCTAGAGTGTGTGATGCTGGGATTAAGAGTGTGTGATTACTGAATTACTCCACTGATTGGTTTGGCACCGCGTTAAGCCTGGTAGTCTAGATAGAATATAAAAAAGGCAGAAGAAAGCTGCTAAGGTTTCTGCTTTGCTTTTCTACCTTCTGGCCACCATGAACTGTTTCTTCTCTGTGATGCCTGTCTGCCATGCCACCCTGCCTTGGAGCTAGCTGATTATAGCCCAAAACTTCTATAAACTGTGAGCTAAATAAACCTTTGCCCCTTTATCTTTGGGCATCAGGTATTTTGTCTCAGTAATGAGAGAAAAGTAACTAAGATAATGCTGTTCTTGATCCAGATGTTAAATACAGAGATATATATGCTCAGTTTGTGAAACCTGATTGAGTAGTTTACTTACAATTTGGACCTTTTTTTTTTTGACAGAATCATTTAGATATATCCCTTCTTCCTTTTTTCCTCTTGGGCTTACAAATCTCGAGGGATGCCTGCTCTGTGTGAAGGGATCAGTTAAATGTAGTGTCTGTGTATACATTTACAGCTACATAGAAAAAGAAAATGAGCAGTAACATCATCCAAGTGTTACCTCTATGATAGTGACAAAATGCCCTGCATTTATTTTTCTTCTCACCACCAAGTAGTAACAGGTATACCTGCAACGTGGGAAGGGAATGTGCTGCTTCAGATGGATGCGTGCTTCCTGAAGACCACATGTGCCCTTAATTGACTACGTCATGTCTCTCCAAGTAGGGTTTTGAATTCCAATCTTTTTTCAGAGTCATCATTCAATTTCATTTTCAATGATACTTACTGAATGTATTTTGAGATCTTCCAGGACAAGAAGCTGATGATCAGAATTGCTACTTCATTAATTCACACAGCAACCAGTCAGTGCCAGGTTGGCTTGAACCAGAGTGTCTCCACATCTGTTGCACACTCCTCATCTTCATAGCTCTCTCTGATATCCAGACTTCCTGCCTTGTGCAAAACTGGATGCTAGTGTTTTTCTCTACTGACGTTTGGTGGATCAAACCAGCTAATCCATCATGTCTCTCATTAAACCTAAGGAGCCTCAGAAAAAAAAAGGTGAAAGCATATAATTTATCTCTCTCTCTCTCTCTCTCTCTTTTTTCTGGGAATTCCAATGTTAGTTATATTGGTGTAAATTACACTAAAACAAGTTCTGGGAAAGTTTTCTGTTTGTGATGAAATTGTGACCAAATTTCTTGCTGGTACTCAAAAGTCTTTTCCCCTTTTTCTGCTCATGGGCTTGTGGCTGGACACACTGCTGGCCAACCAGCTCCCTGGCTTCAGCCTGCCTTTTCTGGAGGAATGGAGAAGAGAGCTGGGGAATTTGTGCCCCCTCAGGGCTTGTGACATAAAATATCCAAATAGGTTTACTTTCCCCTTCCCATGACCCAAGACAAGGAGGTTTCTTGTCACCTGAAGGCCAACTTACAGTGGGTAGTGGAGAGTTTAGATGTCGCGACTCAGTCTGCTAAGGCTGTTATCTGCTGGCATACAAAGCTCATCTTGGAACCGAGAGAAATGACTAACCTGTAGTAAGCCACAAGATTGTTCCTGGATCTCTTTGTTAGGCCATGAACACTTCCCTAAGAGAACATAGCTTATAGTGGGAGGTGGAATTCTAGGACCAACTGACAGACACTGCTCTGTGGAGCTCGCTTGTGTTATACAGCAAACAACTAGAGTTAAAAGATGTACTCTGGGGCTGGGGATTTAGCTCAGTGGTTCTGCTGGCTGCCTCACAAGCGCAAGGTCCTGAGTTTGATCCCTGGTACCAAAAAAAAAAAAAAAAGGTGTACTCTGTTAGACAGTGACAAGGGATGTAGGGAACATGATAGGGTCTGTGGGTCATGGAAGATCTTTTCATTCTGGGTGTTGGCAACCTGGGCTTTTCTCATCTGGAAAGTCCTGTGGGCCCAAGTGAGCAAATGACTGTGCTGGAGAGAGATGCTTTGAGACAGTTCCATGAAAGGCAGCTGCTGACTGGTGTTTAGTCACTCCCACCAGGCTATCTCTTCTTCTTCTTCAGAGAGCCAGTTTAGGCTTGAAGCCTTATCTCCAAAGACACCCACATTCTACTTGTCGAAGATGTCACAAGGTTAACCAAGGTACAAGGAGGGGACATTGCATCCTTTGTTGGCAAGAGTGGCCACTTTGAAGTGCTGGGAGAATGGCCATCTTTATAGAATTTCTATACAAGACTGAATAAGGATGACAAAAATAGAGCTAACTGGATCTGATTTTGTGGCTTTTGTGGGTTGCACTGAGGCTTTGTCAAGACACCCTTCTTTGAGGTTTGGCCAACTATATTATGGAATCTCTAAAAACTATTAGAAATAGATTGCTGGAGTAAATACAGCTGGCCCTCCATATCTGTGAGTTTAATATCCATGAATTCGACCAACATGGTTGGATATGTTTAGAAAACACATCTATAGTGAACATGTATGGACTTTTTTCTTGTCATTATTTCCTAAACATACAGTCTAACAACTACTTATATAGCATTTATATCATATGTGGTGTGAATAATCCAGAGATGATTTAAGGTATGTGAGGAGATGTGTGTAGGTTAGATACAAATACTACTCCATTTTGCATAAAAAACTTGATGATCTCCTGACGTTGGTAGCCATGGAAAGCTCTGGAGTCAATTGCCCTGGGATACCGAGGGGTAATTGTTATGTGTACAGTAGTTCCCTTATCTGCAGTTTTACTTTCCAGGGTTTCACTTAACCAGTGGTCAACTATGACCTGCAAATCATGCTAGAATGCAATAGGAAATTAGGATATTTTGAGCAAGAGATGGATAAGCTATAGTCACATAATTTTCATTACAGAATATTGCTATAATTGTTCTGTTTTTATCAGTTGTATTATTAATATTTTATCATCTATAAATAGAACTATCTTTGGTATTTATACATAGAAAAGATATTGTATATATGGAATTTGATACTGCATCCTGGTCCAGTTATCTGCTGGGAGTCTTGGGATAGGTTCCCACGGCAAAGAGGGGACACCTAACAGGAAACTATCTGACTAGTGGCCAGGAAGAACACTGTTACTATTACTAAATATTGAATTTATATTTGGGCATACTCTACAGGCACTGTGCAAGACCTCTTATCCATTGTGTCCTTTAATTCAGACTAGCACAGAATGAAGACACAGCTGGACTTACTATGCTCAGCCTTCCACTGTAATCTCCTGAGGCTCTGAAGTCCCCTGTGGCCTGGAGCAGGGAGAAGGTGTCAAGTCTGACATGCCACCCTGGGAATGTATTTCCAGCAGAAAGGAACTCATAAAAATAATGAGGAGAGAGATTTCTTGAGGAAGAGCACAGAGGCAGCTCCCCAGTGCTTTTACTAATATGGACTGTCTTGGTAGCTAGGAAGTGCTTTGTTTCAAAAACAGCTGGTGCTTTTCCAACAAGAGACTTGGCACTGGTCATCAGGATGCTTAAGATGCTGTGGTGAGGGGAGGGCCTCCGGAACAGCTGGGACATGGTTCCTCACTCCTGCCGGTGCCCAGATATTTATGCTTGGGGCAAAGTGACAAGGAAGCGCTTTCCCTTCCTTTACTTAAGTTCTGATTGCTAAAGATGAGAAAGCATCTGAAAACACAGCAGGGTAATTGGTTAAAGAGAGAGATGTGCCTGAAAAACAAATTTTGAGCTTGTGTCCTTGAATTTCACCCACATTCACAATCAGCGATTCATGTTTTAACAGGTAAAATGTTGGAGTAGAGGGTAATACCAGAAAGGTGGCCATGAATAATCCATGTTTTATTTTTCAGAACAAGGTACATTTAGCAAGTACTTACTATAGGGTGGACACTACTATTGTGTTTATTATGTATTAAGGTGTGTAATCCTCATGAGACCCCCTGTAAAGTGGGTACTAATATTCTGCCTCCTCTACTGAGGAAACTGAGGCTTAGAGAGGTCAGATAAGTTGCTCAGTGTTAAAAGCTAGAAAAGGATGAAGCTCAAAGTACAGGGGCTGTAGTTTCCCTTCCAGACAAGCTGATAATGGTTTCTGGCCCATGTGTGACACACATGTATGCTTGCAAGAATGCATGTGTGCACATGTGTGAGTGTGTGGGTGTGCAGTGAGTTTTTGGAAGGTACGCATTTGTCCACATAACTCCCATTAAAAATTTCCTGGTTTTCCCATTCTCAGGGGGCCATTTGTCCTTTGACGCCAGTGCTTCATTTATCACTTGCCATTTCTTATCAGCCTGCAGTCCCTGGAAAGCTATTTCCCTTAGAAGATGGATGTGGACAGAGCTTTTTGGGTAAAGAGAATGTTCTGTTTCCACACTCCCTGCTGCTGAGTATTGTCAGCAGACATGTATACACTGTCATTTGAGTCTGGTTTGTAGACCACTTTTATTTCTTGGCTTAGGAGCAGATTTGGTTTCTATCATTATATACATTAGAGAGCAGTGTTTTTTCTGCAACGAGAGGTCAAAGGTGAACAGCAGAATCTAGGTTTCTGGAAAGTAACCATGTATTTGTTCATGTGAGGGTATGTAAGTATACTTTGTTATTTTGCATGCTTTACCATATTTTATATTACGCTCTAAATTTGACCTTATTTTGTACCCGGGAATCATCTTTCTTTAAACTGATCAAAAATCATCTGTGATTATACCAAAATTTTGAACTCTTTGGTCAAAGCTCAGGACTAGATGTCACGGGGCATTAGAAGCTGCCTTAGTTTGCTAAGGCTGCCATCACAAAGTACAATAGACTGAGGTGCTTAATGCACAGGAATTTATTTTCTCATGGTCTGGAGGCTGGAAGTCCAATATCAAGGTGTCGGCAGAGTTGATTCCTTTTGTGGCCCTCTCTCCTTAGCTTTTACGTGGCCATCTTCTCCCTGTGTGTTCACATGGTTTTCCTCCTGTGTGTTGGGATCACAATTTCTTCTAATAAGGATGCCAGTCATATTGGCTCAGGGTCCCCCTTAATGGCCTAATTTTACCCTAAATACTTCATTAAAAACTATTTCAAAATATAAACGTATATGAGAATTGGGCTTCATTGATGATGTTTTAAGGGACACAACTTGACCTTTAACAGAAGCCTAAGGCATGATGCCTGGTCCAGGTGAGCTTCTGGTTCTGTGAGTGGCTGAGTAGGTCCTGTCTACAGAGGGCTCAGCAGCCACATTGCTGAGGAAGCCAGAAAAGGCAGCTGGGCCGGCTGCAGCCAGATCTTGCTAACAGGAGACATTGTGCTGGGTTTTCAGGGAAGGTCAGGCCAAACTTCAGGAAGGGATAACCTCTGAACTGGAAAGGGCCTCTTACTGTTATTTTGCTCAACCTCCTGCTCTAAACAAATAAGGTACTTTCATGCTACAAAAGAGAGACGGAGGCCATGGGAAGTATCTACTTGTGTACTCAGATAGCTACAGGGTTCTTATTCAACAGTTCATGTGCTCACGAGTACATTTTATAATTTTAAAAGTGATTAATGGGATTTTCCCTGCTACTTAAAGGAAACTGATTCTTATATTTTAATAAAATAGAAAACAAATGATACATTGCAGTAAGTCTTTTTGTTAAGAATCCATGTGTCCTGAGGAAATGTTCTTTTGTTTCTTCTTTGCACTTAATATAACAAATGCACTTAAATTTAGCAACTGGATTTTCTTTGACCTCAAAAATCCACGTAAACCTAAGCTCCAAGTATGAGCTGCTCTTTTCCATTTTTTGCCTCTTACCTCAAATGTATTCACATTTTGTATTGGATTCACAAAGCCAAGTGAAGTCTCTGAGTAGGGAAAAAAATAGTGGCATAAAACTTCCTTCCAAACATGTTTAGCAAATGCTTTCTTATTTTAACCTTTCATTTTGATTTATTGAGTATTCAGAGTTGGTCCCAGGACCCATCCCAGCAACCCCAGGCTGTGGAGATAAATATCCTTGCTGACTCTTGGCTGCATTTGGCAATCAACTCATAGCTAGTTTTTACTACACCCCGAAGGAAATAAGAGCACTGTGTATTCTAGGGAAAAAAACCACTCCTTTCAAACATCCCTCTTGCCGTGGCTCTGTGTGCACGCCGTGTGGCGTTCCTCGGCGGCCGTGAACAGAGTGGCCTTCTGTGGAGCTGGCGCTCCTGTCTCAGGCAGCCGACTCAGTGTCTGTGTGGGGAATTCCTGTTCCTGGCCCAAACCCACAGGCCCTCACTTGCGAAGGCCACAGCACATACACTCTTTTTCTTGCTTGGATAAGGATCTATGCCCTGGAGACTCTTCCACCAGAATCTAAAAATGAAAGAGACTGAGAGAGAGAGAGTGGGAGAGAGAGAGGGAAAGCGGGGAGAAGGGAGAGGGAGGGAGGGAGAGAGAGAGAGGCTTTCATCTGTGACTGGAAAATCCAACTTGGTATTTGTACAGCAAACGCTTCCCTGGGCTGCAGACTTAGACTTAAAAATGTGTCCCTGCCCATCCTGCTGCTGGAGTAGGAGTCATCCTTCCCCCATGTCCACAGATGGGAGGCTGTTCCCACCATACTTCACATGTTGTCCTCTCTCCAGGGCCTTACTTGGGTGTCCAGGGAGTTGCCTCCTGGCTTGGCTGACTAGAGCTCTGTCTGGAAAGACTTGTGGACTTCAGAGCTGAATCAACCTGCCCAGGAAACTTCGCACACTTTCCAGAGCTGTGCACTTGTGTCACAGAGTGGACACTGTCCTAGAAAGCCATGGGTTTGGACAGAGCCACAGTCTTATGTCTTTTACTGCCTGTGGATCCCAAGTGAAGCTCCTCTACACTCCTCCAATGAGAACTTTCTGAAATAGAACCATTGACTTCATATGGGCTGTGCATTGTGCACAGCGGGGTGTGGTGATGAAAAGAAGGCCTGAAACTCTGGAAGTAGCTTCTCCTTGCAAGTTATACTGGGAACGATTTGACAGGTGGAGGAGTCAGGTGAGACCTATGGTCTGTACATCTTCCCTAGACCATGAGCATCTCCTAAGGGAGTTAGGCAAAAGCAGACTGCCAAGTTCTGCCCCAGGAGAGTGTGATTCATAAACATGCTGAGGAAGCACCCAAGGAAGCATATTTCTTAAAAGCTCCAGATATGATCTGACTTCATTGAGATTTGAGATCCATTTATTTTGATGAATTCTGATGTGTTGTGTGGCCTTGAGAAATGGCTTGACTAAGAAAGATACAGAAAAGAAACCCTTCAGAGTCCAGCCAGCTCCTCTGCCTCTCTCTTCTTTGGAAATCTCTTGCAGTGCTATGGAGCATAAGACCCCGAGTGGCCAGAGAGCTAGCCATTTCCAAGAGACCCTTTCTGTCAGCTCAGGGAGGGGCCCAAGAACAAGGGCAGGAGGTTCCACTCTCCAAGATGTGCTTCCCTCTGCACAGGGTGCTGAGATGTTCACTTAGTCCCAGTTACAGCCCCTTGGGACACCTCATTCTGGTGATCTGCATGAGCCAATTGTTAGATTCCTGTGGTCTTCTCTAACATCTTAAGAACCAAAAACTTTGACGTCAGATTGAATTCTTTTCCTAATCTTGGTTACATACACTTGGGAGACAGTCATGGCTCTGGGGAAATGCTGTATTAAACAGGCTTGAACATTTCTTGACCTGTACATGATAGGTGGAATTTCATATTGTTGAATGACTTTTCCACATTGAGTACTTGTATAAACTGTTTACTTGTAAAATTTTACTAACAAACAAGATATTATATAAAGTACCTGAATACTCAGACAGAAAAGGCAATGAAGGGGATACACATTAGGTGCATTAACTTTGAGACTCATGAACATACAGTGATCAAATGTTAGAGTTGGATTTTAACCCATTTATTCAATTTATTTATTATCTATATGACTTTGTTTGGAGTAGATGAACTGAGTTATTAATTAATCAGTTAATCATTTATACTTAATTGTTAGCTTGGTTGAATTATCTTATTTTTTAGTACCTCTCTACTTCCTTAAGAAAATTTGGAATTCACTGATAAAATTCCCTATATCTTTTTTTTTTTCCACATTAACTTTATTGGTACATTTTAGGTATAAAATACAGTTACATTCATCATTGGGATCTTGTACCATTACATGAGTCTCTTGGTTCCTCATGTTTTTTACCCGCTTCCCTTGCCCTCCCTTCACCCCCTCCACTCTTCCTTATTTGCAAAGACCTTGTTTCCATTTTTTTCCTCTTCTCATATTTTTTCCTTTCCCTTTTTCCCTTCCCCTACACCTCCCAATTCTCCTGCTCTTTTAGACCTTTTCTTCCTGTTACACAATATCAGTTATACATTTTTTAAATTACAATATTAAGATCTAGGAGACATCACCACAGATTTTACAGAATTTAAAAGGATATAGAAAGCATATTACAAAAATCTTTTTTGAAATAAATTTGACAACTTCTGAGAAGTAACTTGGAAGACAAATTAATGAAACTAACTCTGGAGGAAATATGAAATTTGAATAGCACCTATTAAAGAAAGTATATTCCTAGCTTGAAAACCTACCTATATGACAACAGCAGTCTCATAAACATCTTAACAGATAAATTACATCAAACATTTAAAGCAGAAGAAAGAAGGAACACTTCTCCCCTCATTTTAGGAAATCCACATTGTGCTAATCCTAAAACTGGATAAAGATAATAGAAGAAAAAGGTATGAACATAGATAGAAATTTGTTTAACAAAACAAACTCTTAGAAGTCAGATCTGGCAGTATCTAGAAAGTGGTTTTGTTATAGGGATGGCAGTGTTGGTTCAGCATTGGAAGATCCACCCCCAAAAGTCATCATTTTAATAGAGGAAAGGAGAAAGCCTTATGATCCTGTCACTAGTTGGAGAAAGAGTATTGGACTAAATTCTGCAGCTGTTCATGGTAAAAGCTATCAGGAGACTAGAAGTAGAGCAGAACCTTCTCAAGAGATCAAAGACATGTACTCCATACTTCCAACAAAAACTCCTTCTATGAATGGAGACAATACATTGCTTTCTCCCTAAAGTGGGGAACAAGGGCATATATGCCTACTCTTCATCTGTCCATTAGACTTTGAAACATAGGTCTAAGCCAAAATAGTCTGGCAATAAAATGACACAACTAGGATAGGATTGGCATGGCAGAAGCAAAATCTTTATATGTAGATGAAATGATCATCTACAGAGAAAATACTAAGACATCTCGAAGAGCCCCTAGAACTTGTACTTGAATTTAGCAGGATTAGAAAACACAAGGTATATATAAAAATTCAGGTCTGTGTATACTTGCTATAAATGAAGAACTGGATATTGAACTTTAAAAGTTATATAGGAGTACAAAGGACCTAGAAAAGCCAAAAACAAAAAAAAAGACAGTGTTGGAAGATGTTTAGCATCCAATTTTAAGACTTCTTCTAAAGCTACAGTAATCAAGGCAGTGTTGGTGTAAGGAAAGACATATAGATCATTTGAATAAAACAGAGAATCTAGAAATAGAACCACACATATATGGTCCACTGAGTTTTGAAAGATTATTTAACATTAGCATTTTATAGAATATAAACTCGATTCAAGAGCCGAGGAAGAGATAGTGTCTTCAGCAAATGGCACTAGAACACCTGGTATCCATATATAAAAAATTAACCTTAACCCTTTTTTTCCATACATGAAAATAACTTGAAGGGATTTATGAACCTAAATAAGAAAGTCTAAAAGTATAAAACTTTAAGAAGAAATTATAAGGGAAAATATTTATGAATTCAGGGTAGGCAAGAACTACCTAGGATACAAAAAACATGATGTATAAAAGAAAAAAATTGATAAATGAGATTCTATCAAAATTTAGAACTTTGAATGACATCATTAAAATGAAAAGTAGTCCTTAAACAGACCATACTTACAATACATATAACCTATGAGCAGAATATATAAAGAATTCTTAGAGCTCATTAATAGACAACCCAATTAAAATGTAGACATAAGAAGATGATAAATAGCCAGTATAGCACAAAGAATGGTGTGCAACTCTAGAATCAGAAAAATACTAATCAGTACAATAATAAGATTGAATTATACACTCATTAGGGAGATGAAGTCAAAAGTTTGAAAAGCCTTGTCATGACTTTTTCTTTTTGTTGGATTCTCCCCCTTTGTGTTTAATTTGTCACTCCCAGTGGATTCATTCTGCTGGGTTTCCTGGGGTTGTGATCCTCTTTGTCTTTTCCTAGGGTATTGTCTAAAATTTTTTGGAGTGCCGGTTTGGCATTTATGAAGTTCCTGAGGTGGTCTTTATCATCAAAGTATCTTATTTCTCCATCAATTTTGAAAGATAGTTTTGCAGGGTACATCAGTCTGAGTTGAAGGCTGTTTTCCTTTAGGGCTTGAAATACATCACCCTAAGCTCTTCTTGCCTTGAGGGTTTGCATTGAGAAGTCTGCTGTGATTCTGATGAGCTTTCCTTTGTATGTGATTTGTTTCTTTTCTCTCACTGCTTGTAGCATTTTATTCTTCTGTTGGATTTCTGGACTCCTAACTATTACATGCCTATGTATAGATTTTTTTTTTGATGAATGCTAGCTGGAGTCCTATATGCCTCACTTATCTGTATGTCAGGTTCTTTTCCCCTCCTTGAGAAGTTTTCTGCCATCACTTCTGTGAAGAGATTTTTTATGTCATCTGCACTCTCTCCTCTTTCTTCATTGACTCCAGTCAGTCTTATGTTATTCTTCTTTGCATGGTCTAGCAGCTGTTGAATTGATTTCTCATGTTCCTTTACAATTTTAAAACAATTTTTCTTTTCCTCCTCACTAATTGCAATCTTATCTTCTATATGTGAAATTCTATCCTCACATTGGTTCATTTTGCTGTGCAGACTTTCGATGGAGTTTTTAATCTCTTGAAAATCTATTTGTATCTGTTTTATGGATTCCATTTGTTTCCTATGTTGGGATTCCATCATGTTCCTCAGATCCTCTATTTTTTTTATCTGTGTCCTCTCCAGATTTATTAATCATGTCTTGCACCATGAGCACAATCTTTGCTATTATCTGAGTAATTATTTCTGATTTCATTTTTCCCAGATCCTCTTTTGTTGCCAGTTCAGAGAGTCTAGGTGGTTGAGTATAAGAGTGTTCCATCTCGTTTCCCTTTGGGGTTGCTGTAGGTGATCCAGAAGTCTGTTTTTCAGGCTTGTTTATGTGTCTTCTCATTTCCATGGGGTGGGGGGTGCTTCTGGCTCCCACGCGGCTCACCTTCTCTGCCCTAGGAGCCTGGGATGGAGTCGGGCTAGCTTCCTTCCGGGTGCTGGGACTGGCTGAGCTTCTCTGCCCTAGGAGCCTGGGATGGAGGCAGGGAGCTTCCTTCCGGGTGCTGGGACCAGCTGAGCTTCACTGAAAATTCCCTATATCTTAGAAATTCTACAGCGCTTGCTTAAAAAATGACAAACCAAACTAAATACCCAGTCAAAAGCAAAACCAAGAGCAGTCTGTTGAGAACCAGAGGAGAATTAAATCCTAATTGGGCTCCTCTGTGAGCACAAAGGAGAAAGGCTGTACTCAGAGGTGATCACATATTATGGAAAAGTCAAGAGAGCGGAGGTTAAGTTGTTTACCTGAGCATGTACTAATGGATACTGGAAAGGAGATGAATATTGTGTTACTTTGATTGCTTGTTCCAATGAATAAAAGGGAGGTGAGCCAAAGACTCAGGGGTCCTTTGCCTACTAGAAGTCCCAGTCTCCTGGTTGCCTGGATGTTAAGCTGACTCGGTGTCTGTCATTCAACCTCCTTAGCCCAGGTCAGGGAGGAACAAAGTATCCGTTCCAAGTCCTGGAGCAAGGCCGGAAGCCTGGCAGGAGAGTTGGCTACAGGTGGTGCCCCAGTGCGGGGCTTGGGACCTGGGACCCATGTTCACCTACAGTTGGCACCCGGGGAACAGGGACCTGAGACCCGGAATTGCTGACAGGTGGCACCCCGAACAGGAACCCGAGACCAAAATCTACTACAAGAGAACTAGAGTGGCATGGCAGCAGCAAACAGTGTAGGATGCTCAGAGTGCAGGGGAAAATCCTCTCCTCTGTTCAGACAGGCTGTGGCAGCAGAGGCTGAGATAGAAAGTGACACTTGTGCTTCAGAGCCATGGTTACATTTGCTTTTTTCTAGTACAGCTTTTTTTGCTTTCTTCCTAATACAGCTAGACATAATGGGCTGTCTGCATGTAATAAGTCCAAGAAGCCTCTCAAATGTGGGGAGAAGGCAGACAGGCTGGGGACTTAGGACCTGAAGGGACAGCATTGAGTTCTTGGCGTTGAGGTCTGAAGGTTTGCGTGCATCAAGGGGATGGCATTTGAAGATGAGGCTGGTGGGATGTGATTTGGTCATGAAACTGAGACATCAGGATGCAATTAATGCCCTTGTGAAAGAGGCCCCACAGGGCTCCCTCCCTCCCACCACGTGAAACACAGCGAGAAGACAGCCCAGCTGACCGCACCAGGAAGCAGATCCTCATCAGACACTGAATCTGCCATCACCTTAATCTTGGACTCTGAACCTCCAGGACTATGTGAAACACATTTCTGTTGTTTATAACCCATTCAGTTTAGGGTATTTTGCTATATAGCAGCTGGAATAAGCAAAGACAAATATTAGGAAGTGGGGTGAGTGGTAGGGTGTTATTACAGCAAGTGTCCCAAAATGTGAAGTGACTTTAGAACCGGTTAAGGGGGTAGAAACTGGAAGAGTTGTGAAGCTCATTTCAGAAAAAACCTTCCTACTATAGACTGCACAGAACGAAGGGATAGTAAGAGAGCAGCATGAACAATTCTGCACACATGTGCTTGAAACCTGGATGAAATGGACCAATGTCTTGAAAAAATTCACTGCAATTCACCCATTCTGAAATATGTAACCCAAATAGACCCATAATTCTTAAGGAAATTCAATTTGTAATTACAAACCTCTCTCAAAGCAAATCTCTAGGCACAGATGGTTTCTATGGAAACCACCTCCAATCCTTTCCAGAGAATTAACACAAATTATATACTATTTATCTATTCTAGAAAAATCAAAGAGAAAAAGACCTTTTCAATTCAGTATACTTAAAGTCAGGCAAAGCAGTACAATAAAAGAGTACAATAAAAGAGACACAAGTGTCTCCCAGTGAAAATCGACTGAAAATCCTTAATGAAATATTGGTAAATAGAATTGGCAATGAAATATTGGAAAGTAAAAATATGTAAAATGGATTACCATAACCTTGGGTGGAGAAAAGGTTATTTCAATATTTAAAAATTGATCAAAATTATATGCCATATTAACAGGATAAAGAAGAAAATATCATATGTTCGTATCAATAGATGTACAGAAAGCCTTTGGTGAAATTTAACAGCACTTCATGGAAAAACTTGCAGAATAGGAATGTAAGAAAACTTCTTTAATTCCATAAAAAGCATCTATAAAATTCCTACAGTAACATATACAAATGATGAAACACAGATTGCTTTTTCTTAACCCTGGGAACAAGACTAGGATGTCCATTCTCACTGTTCTTATTTAACAGTATTGGAAGGTTTATTTGGTGAAACAGGCAAGAGAAGAAAATAAAACTCATAAAGATGAGAAAGAGAATAGCAAAATTCTCCTTTTTCTACAAATGCCATAATTATCTACTTATAAAATCTCATAGTCTCTACAAAAAACCTCTTAGAGCTAAATGAATTAAACAAATGCACAGGATACAGAGATCAACACACAAAATTAATTGGATTTCTTTATACCAACAACATCATATGGACCACAAAATAAAAAATACAAAACTACTTGTATGAACTGCGTACAGAAGCCTGTAAAATACAATGAGAAGTGAAGAATAAGTATATGGAAAGGCATACCATGGTCATGAAGTGGAAGACTCAACACAATGAAGTGTAGTGATTTTACCCAAGTTGAAACCCACAATTAATACAAGTTGATCAAAATATTAGTAAGAGTTCTTATAGGTATATACAAGGTTATTCAAAAATTTATATAGAAGAGAAAAATAAATATAAGCCAAATTAGAACTGTCAAAATTCAAAAGCAAGAACAACCCCCCCCGCCCCGCCAAATTATTAAGAAAATGACCAGAAGACATTGGAAACTTGTAGATGGCAAATAAGCACATGAAAAGCTCTTCTTCTCTACATTTCTGCATTATTGGCCATCAAAGGAATGTGAATTATAACTACAGGAAATATACCTTATCTATCTCTATAGCTATGTATATCAGAATGGTTACAATAAGTAATGACAACATCAAATGGTTATGAAAATGAAGAAAAACCCAGCCACATATATTTCAGGTAAGAATGTAAACTAACACAATTACTTTTTCCAACAGCTTCTGAAACTAAACACAAACAGCAACAAGAAGTTGCAATCCTAGGCATTAATCTCACAGATATGAAAACTTAGTTTCATGGAAAAAGCTGTGCTCAGATATTCCTGGCGAGTTTATTCATAGTAGTCCCAAACTGGAAACAGGTGACTGGAAACAGGTACATCCACATCATACATGTGTACTCAGCAATAAAAAAGAATGAACTATTGATACCAACAACAATTTGTACAAATATCCAGAGAAATACTCTCAGTAGAGAAAAAGCTGGTTTCTCAAGGTTACACACTCTATGATTCTGTTTTTATAGTAGTAATAAAATGACAAAATTATAGTGGTAGGGAATGAAGTAATGTTTTCCAGGGGTTAAGGATGGGAACGGGCCAAGGAACATGGGTCCTTGTACCAAAATGTGATAGGAAGGAATGGTGTGGTGATGGGAATCTTCTGAAACTTGACTACACCAGGGGTGAAAAGGGGCCAAACATCTTTCTCTTTATCTCTCTCCAGTTTCCAGAAGCTAGTCCTAGGAAATTTTCCCTTGTCATCTCATTGGCCAAAACTGGCTCACCTGCCATTTCTGGTAGACCAATACCTCCGAGGCAGAAGGCAGGTGATGCCAGGAGTGTGTGCTGTGAGGCAGGACAAAGAGGGTGTTTGCTGCCGGGAAGCCAGTGCACAAGGTGCAACATTCCGTGCTATGCACCAGAGAAGGAAGGCTACATGGTCTACTATAGGCTCATAGCAATATTATGGACTAAGCAGGTGCGTGTTCAGTTCATAGAGGAGAATGATATTCACAATGGCTAACTCATGCATGTCACACTAAGCTGTGAAGGGCTAAGGTCTGAGGGAGGAGACTTTAGGAACAGAACCACCTGCCTTCTCAGTGAAATCCTTGCTCTTGACTGTGGTTATTTTAAATAACTCTTTAAATTATAGTCATTAATTCATTTGCTTATTCATCATTTCTGATGAATGGTAAGACTTTGTGCCAGCATGACCACTGGCTTTGGATGTGGGTGGGTGGGATTTAATTGTTGGGCAAGGTCCTGGAACCACTCATCTACTTCCAAATCTGGCTTCATCCTTTCCACTGTGAATAGTGTAGGCAGAATCCACACAAAGGCAGAGGGGTGTGAACATGGCAATGCTAGCTGAAGCCACTCATTTGAGCAGATGCCACGCTGGCTTTCCACTGCTCTTCTGGGTACCAGACAAGTATGGTTTTCAGTTCCATCTTTTGATCATTCACTGTCTTTGAGGTTTATGGAAGAGGGCTCTGACCATCCATGCATTCCTATACCAGAGATCCTTGGTGGGCAAATAACTAATTATAACTGTGGTTGCAGATTCCTCAAAGAAGTATGCCAAGCCCTAGGATCACTCTCTGTGAGAGAGAAAGATAACTGGAAGATGTAGGAAACATGGAAAAATGCAGGGGGGATAAATTCTTTAATATTATGTTATAGTAACAATAGCTGACATTTAATTAGCATTTACAATGAGCAAAGTGCTTTACAAATGTTGATTTAATCCTCACAATAATTTTCTGGGGTGATGTTCTCATTCCAAATTTACAGATGAAGTTAGAGCCTAGCTGGGTTAAAAAAATTTCTCAATCTCACACAGCTCAGCAGTGATGTGTATGAAACTTACACCGAACGACTCTGCACCATAACCAGCACTCCTAGTTTCTATTATGTTTTGTCAGTAATTCTGTATCTATATAGTATTTCTTTGTTGTTTAAGTTGTCTAAATCTAGCTGTGTATTAAGAAATAAATCAATTGAAGTGAGAAACAACTTTTGTAATCAAATTCTCTTGCTGATGTATTGCTGGTAGTCAGTAAGCCTGTCCAGCCCCCATTGGCTCTGCTGGGTGTCTATGTGGCTCACCCTCGTGGGCCATAGCTGGGTGAGGAGCAGGGACCTCTGTCACCTAGTCCTCTGGCTCTGATGCCCTGGATTGCAGTGATTTCTTCTATGTATAATGTGAGGTGGCATCCTGAGAGTGTACTTCTTGCTATTCCTGGGATTTATCCTTCTTATTCAGGAGGCAGTCCCTGTTATATTTCCTCGTTTACACTGAGTTTTCCTTTATTGCTAAAGCTCAGGGACTGGACTAAGATCACCAACCAAACAATTCCTGGATTTCTTCTTAAATGCTTCCTAGGATAATCAGAAGACTAGCAGACACAGCCTTGTGAGAGTCTTCACAGAACTCTGACAGTCATGTGTCCAGCATAAAAGGAAGCAGAAGAGCCCAGTTCTTAAGAGCATATATTTCTTCCTAGTCTCTCTTCAGCGAACTAGTTTGTCTCTGACCATTTTGGAGGCTGGGAATGTCAAGGGGCCGCCGCCGTCTTCCCGAGAGCCTCCCCGCTCCTCCCCAGACCAAGCCTGTTACTCCTCTGAGAGGACCCAACTGCGCCAGGGAAGAAGGTGGGAAGGCAAAATCTATACTGTCATTTTAAAAATGTAAACGGCATATTCCATCTTGTTACAGCCTCTTTCAGAGGCCCCAGGAGTTGCTTACTGTTTGTGAGTCAAGTAGGGTACGTGCCCAGCAAGTATTTTCTGGCCAACTTTTGGTGAATCTGGCATTTTTCCATCAGCACCTAGCTATTATAAGGATTCAGAAGCGCAGATAGTGCAGATTAATGATTATTTAAAATCGGCAAAACCCACAGTTAACCCAGTTTTTTTTTTACTATGCTCTTCAAAGCAGTTTTGGTTTGGCTGCAGTATCTGTTATGGGAAAGGGTTTGGAGCAAGTCATATTTTATCTGAAATGCTTCCCCATCTTTGGTTTGCAGGCAGCGCCTCCAGTCCCCATGAGTATCTCTGCCAGGCTAGACTAAATAGTGCGATTGTATGTTTAAAACGCGCATCAGAGTCGGAAAATCAAGAGAAGCAGAAGGAGACTTTTAAATGCTTATCAATGCTTAATGGCATTTCCTTTTTTAAAAATAAATATGATGGGTGTTAGGGATCCAACTTGACTAAATCAAGTGAGTGTGTGTGTGTGTGTGTGTGTGTGTGTGTGTGTGTACATTCCTGAGCCCTTTTGTGAGCAAGGGTAGAGGGGACCCCACCTGGAGACCCCACAATTGAATTCAGTTAACTTTCGGTGTAACTGTTCATTAAAATATCATAGCACTACCCATGTGGTGAGTACTTCTATTAAGTTCATAGTGGTTCCTTTCTGAAAGGTTGTCATAAAAAGAAAAGTTGTTTAAGGCTAAGCCAGGTTGCTCAGCAATATTATGTGTTTACTTAATTAATTTATTTTTTATATCATAGTTCCTGGGACCTTAGGCATTAATACTAATCTACAAGAGGGTTCACTGTGTTTCTGAAGTTTACTTTACAGTAGGAGAATATTTTCAATAAATTACAGATTCTGTGATGTGTATATGCTGTTTTGGGTCATATTTGTACTATCATTGGATGGCTCTTCGATCAAAACTTAATTCTCATTTCAAAAATACCAGTCAGGCAATCTTCCTTACTCTTTTCCTTGCTCAAGTCACAAATAGTTGCCTTTTATCCATTGCTCTAATTTGTTTTATTGATACCCTAATAATTTAAATAAGAATAATCAGTGTTATCAGGAAGGGACGTTTTAGAAGAGAATTACAAAATTTGAGGCCGTCAGTACTGTGGATTGAACACAGGGCCTTTGCACTGAGCTACATCCTCAGAACTTTTTAATTTTTGAGACAAGGTTTTGCTAAGTTGCTAGGCTGCCTAGACAGGGGTTGAATTTGTGATCCTCCTGCCTCAGACTCCCAGAGTTCTGGGATTACAGGCCCAAGCCACATGTTTTATCACTCTTAAGGCTTACCAAAGAAAAGAGAAAGTAAACTCTTCAGAATAGTGACCTGAAATTAATTTTCTACAGTAAAATCATTTTCTATTCAAAGAACAGAGATATTATTTTGAATAGAGGAGAGAGGAAGAGAGAGAAAGGAAAAGGAAGACAGAATAAAATCTTAGAGGCATAAGGGATATTGGAAAATTCCTTTCCTTATTTTTTATATATTATTCTTATTGTTTTCATTTCTGAGAAATGCTGTGGAATATCTTATTAATTTATGAATATTTTTAAGATGTAAAAAATCTTTCAGTTAAGCTAGAAAATGACAGCAGTTCCTTTATACAAACAGAAATGTTATCGATGTGCTATTTTGTAACTTGTATGAGTTCAAACATGAACTTAGTTTCAGACTCACTTCCTCTTACTGAACTTCTTCACAGCTTCCCAGTCTTAGGATCCTGACTTCATGCTTGCTAACTGTTGGGTAGCACAATAGTTTGTTTATTTTGTCCTCAAGGAGTTGTCATTTCCACTGTGTTAGCATTAAGGAAGACATTTGCATACTACATCTGCAGGAGGAACTGACCCCAGAGCAACCTGTGCTTTAAAATCCATCAAAGCCTGGGTGGGAGGAGCTTACCTGTCCATTCTCTGTGGCACCAAAGTGTTTGTCCTTGGGCCCAGCCTGATTGGGTGGCCTATTTTTCTGTTTCGACACAGACAGTGCATAATTTTTATGTCTGAATCACTTGTGCAGACCAATGTATGCCATCCAGACAGAGGTAACTCTACGCTGTCTTCTCCACTCAAGGAAGCACATCGGAACATGCAAGAAGTGATTGCATTATGAGGAGAAGTGGACACTTCTCTGTTCACAGATCTTGGTGACTTCATACTGGTTAACAAGTGATGTTTGGCCTTCTTCCCGGATGAGGTGACACGCAGTGACTCCTGACCACTCTGACCCACAGTGAAGAACATGGAACCAGAGTCCTGCAGGAGGCAGGGGTCACAGAGTCCTCCTCATTGCTGGCTCCTGACTCTCTCTCCTGGGGAAGGTTGCTGAACTCGTCCAGACTTAGTTTACTCATCTGCAAAGTGGCACAGGAAATAATTCCTAATTAATTAGACTCAGGATTATTTGATGAGATCTCCAGCACAAAGTATGTAGCATGGTGCCTGGTGCACAATAAGTGTTGCATGTCAGCTGCGTTATTATTTAGACCTTTTTTGCTTACATTCTCCAAGAAATGCTTCCTGCAAGTGACACTTTATCACAGACATCATAAAACTTCAAATTCTAAATGCTTTCAAACTTCTTAGCAGCCATATCCCCTTTGCTGACAAATAAAATCATTACAAAATGAAAAGTATGAAATTTAAGACCACAGATAATAAAGATGACGATTTGTATTTCATTGTTTAATAGTGCTTTGAAAGGTGCCATCATTTTAACAGTTGGTGTATTAAACATCTTTTTATATACAGGGAAGTTAATTTCCCCTAGAGATTTTACGGGAACCATAACTAAGGGTTTCTTCCTGTCGTAGCTTTCATCCTTTGAGCCTTTTGAGCGTGTGACATTGTTACCAACTTATTGACGATGTCTTACAAATTAGTGTAAATCCTTACAGTTGTGTCTTCTATGGTTTATACATCAAAAGTCTAGCAAAATAGTATATCTTCATGTATGTCTGCATTTGTATAAAAATGCCAGAAGGAGATCTGTACGCTCATGTTCTTTTGAACTACACAGATGTTACATAATCACAAGCTTCAAACTGACTTAACAGGCAGTATACTTTTTTTATTTTTCTTTATATTATCAGAAAATGACTGTAACTGCATTTGTATAGCCATCAGATTGACTACTATACTATTATAATGCCCATAACAGAGGTTTTAATAAATTCTTTATAAATGGAGTTATTTCTTCTTTAAAGGTTATGCAGCAAATGACTTTGGGCAACCCTACAAACTCATTTTAACAAAGTTTGAATTCTGCATGTATTTTTAATTATAGTAAGCTATTTAGTCTTTATACATGCGAAAATGTTTTGTAATCCTCAACATGTTTTACTTTAAAAGGGTCCCCAGGAGGGAACCTAGAACTGTTGTATTTTGCAAAAATTTCCTTGCATATATTGCTTTGAGGCCTTACATATGTTCCTCCTCATATTTGTCCTTTGTCATCCTTCCTTGTCACTGGCTTGGATTGAAGGTCACCATCCACTTGTTATTTTACATATTGTCACTGTAGCCCACAGCAGTTGAAAAGCCAACTCCTGTGACATAATTTCATATCAAGCTAATGAGTAGTAGAATATTCATTATTACAAATATAATCGGAACATCATGTTATTTAACTGACAATTTATTACTAGTTTTATTTTCTACTTTTTAAATAAAGATTTTTTTTAGTGTTTCAGTGATCGACTGCAGGCAGCATAGAGGATGAAAAGAATTACTTGGAGGTGAGACTTCAGTCACTGAGAGGCTCAGAGGGCCTGTTCTTCTCGCAGAGTCTCTCTGATGGCTGGGTACTCTTGGTTGAGAATAGCCCCCCTCGGCTCTCAGTGCTTGGACCAAGTCTCATCTTCAAGTAACCTTTTCCGTTCTCTACACTGCCAGGGGTCACTCACTGTGCCATTTTAGCTTGTGGTTTCACACATTTCAGTTTATGGTTAGCTGGCTGTATTTTTAAATTATTTTCACCTTTAAAAAATTAATTATGTATTTTTATTAGTACATGTCCACAGTACATCATGAGTACATTTGTCATGGGGGAATTTGTACAAGGACATAAAACATCTCAACTCCTTCCTGTCTCCTTTCCCTCCCATCCCTCCCTGAAGCTGTGGGGGAAAAATCATCTTTCTACATTTTTGGTGAGAATATAAGCTACTGTAAATGCTATGGAGATCAGTATGGAGATTTCTCAAAAAAATGAAGCTAAAAATTCCATTTGATCCAGTGATTCATCTTCTAGGAGTCTTCCCAGAAGAGTTAAAGTTATCATATAGTGATTCATGCATGTCCCTGTTTATAGCAGCACATTCAGTAGCTAAATCTTGGAAGCAACCTATATGTCCATCAACAGATGAATGGATAAAGAAAATGTGGTATTTACACACCATGGATTACTACTCTGCCATAAAGAAGGATAAACTTGAGGTAGGTAAATGGATGAGCCTCAAGACCATAATGTTAAGTGAAATAAGTTAGACATAACAAGTTTAAATATCAAATAAAGAGCAAAATAAAGGATAGATAATAGGGAGTAGGAAGATCATTTTCAAATGGCAAGGGGAACAAGAGATGGAGGGGGGAGGGAAGGAAGGGTGAAAGGATTTTAAAAAGAGAATCAAATAAAAAATGCAAACAGCCGGAGATTTAGCTCAGTGGTTCTGCTGCCTGCCTTGCAAGTGCAAGGTCCCGAGTTCGATCCCCAGTACCAAAAAAAATAGTTTAAAAAAGGGCAAACAGAGCTTTATAAAATGGGAAAAGGATCAAGAATTACCAGTTGTAAAAGGAATTATTTTGGCTCAAATTCACAACAAATTTCATCATCATAATATAGGCAACATGCCGAGCTTACATGAAGCACTGCAGTTATCTTTATTCCAGTCTTATTTTACTTTAGTATGTTGTGTGTACGTTTGGAACATAGATCACTAGGAGGTGAGAATGTGTCCAAGAGTCCCCTAAAGTGATTTCAAATCCAGGAGCACAGCGCAGTGACATGGGCTCTTAATGTAGGGAGGTCCCTGAAGTGAATGAGCAGGGAGGGCTAGGATGGAAGGGGCTCCAGGGAAGTTCCCCAGAGGGAAGAGTGCAGTTTGAAAGTTGTGACTTTAATTGAATAGATTGCTTCATTATATTGTGGCAGCTGAGAAAGGTAACTGGCTGTATTGAAACTTGCAAAGGCTTGGGAGTCAGATTAGGTTCAAAGTCTGACTCTGTTCCTCATCTGTACAAGGGCACAATGTCTGTTTTATTATAATGCAGTTTTAGTTGGTGGATTGAATTCACCATTCCAAATTTATAGAGTTTGGACTGTCAAAGAAAGGCTGACAGTTAAAAATGCATAAAATTGAAAATCTTTCTCATTAATAAATGGAACTATTTTATTAATAATATAAAATCTCTAAACATCATTGCTTTTTGTAGATACTTTGTCTTAAACCCAGCATTTGAGTTATTTGCATTTTGTGTATTAAATCTTTTCCATTTTAAAACTTGAGTTGAATCATGCATGAGGAATTTTGAGAATCTAAGTTGATATTCTAGATGAAATCAGCACTTGATGAAAAACCTTACATCATTAGTTAAATTGCTAAAGTATGCAGCATCTCTTAGTTATCCTAAAAACTGTCTTTTCATTGTGTTTCCTCTTTCTTGGGAAACTCTATTGTCTGCAGACAGAGTCAAGTAAGGGAAAGGAGGGAACAGATAAGCATTGGAAATGCTGGACCAGTGCATCAGTTTCACACTGACAGAAAACTTTGTTCATTTCCTACTTCATTGATTCTCCCTCCCTTTATTTTTTGTCATATATTCTCTCTCTCTCTCTCTCTCTCTCTCTCTCTCTCTCTCTCTCTCTTTCTCTGTGTTTTTTTGTTCTTTTTGTTAATTCACAGATAACATTATGAGGCTTTATAATATGTAGCATATTTAAACCTAGATATTAACAAAAGTATCATCTCACAAAGTTATCAAGCTTTGCATTAAATACTTTCACCTTATGTCTTCATTCTTCCTCAATTCAAGTTCCCTTTATTTGTAATTATTTGCACTTCTGTCTCTTCTGGAATTGGTGAAGAATCAGAAAAGAACATAAAGCTCCAATAAATTATTTTGGCACCTTTTATTTACAACAAAATCTTCAAAAGATAATCTACTCTGTTGTTACTTTAGAAGTTTGTTGTATGATGCAGTCAGTGCATATAATTGTATTGATATAATTTTAACTAATAATTTTTTTTTCAGAACACAGGGTTTTTTTTCCCTTAAATTCTTTTATTGGTACAGTTTAGGAAAATAATACAATTACATTTATCATTGGGTGCTGGTACCTGTACATGATGTATCTTTGTTCTTATTTTTTCCCCATTACCTGTGCACACTTCACCCCCTCCACCCTTCCCTATTTACATAGAATTCATTTCCATTTCTTTTTCTTTTCTCATAATGTTTCCTTTCCCTCCTCTCCTTTACCCTTCGCCTCCCACTACCCCTACCCCTTTGGACCTTTTCTTCCTATTTCAAATTATCAATTATTCATTTTAATCATTTTAACCTTTATTTAGACTTTCAGTTTCTCACACTAGAGAAACTATTCAGTATTTACACATGTGTGTCCTATTTATTTCACTTAAGAGGATGACCTCAGTATGCATCCATTTAGCTATAAATCTCTCTAGTTTCTCATTCTTTATGGCTGAGTACTACTCCATTTTATAAAAAAACCACATCTTTATCCAGCTTCCAGTTGATGGGCACTTGGGCTGTTTCCAAGCTTTAGCTATTACAAACTGTGCTGCTATAAACATGGGTGCACATATATTGCTGTGGTACAATTCTTTTAATTCTTTTGGGAAGATACCCAGCAGGGAAATAGCTGGGTCAAATGGGACCTCTAGTCCTAGATCTTTGAAGTATCTCCATAGTGATTTCCACAGTGGTTGCACCAGTCTGCACTCCTACCAAAAATGGAGAAGGGTTCCTTTCTCCCCACAGCCCCACCAGCATTTGTTATTGGTTGATTTCTTTATAGCAGCCATTCTTTGTGGGGTAAGGTGGAATCTCAGTGTTGTTTTCATCTACATTTCTCGAATGACCAGTGATGTTGGACATTTTTTCATGTATTTATTTGCTGTTTTTACTTCTTTATCTGAGAAATGTCTGTTCATTTCAGATGCCTATTTTTGAATTGGGTTTTTGAATTTGAGAGGGTTCTGATTTTTTTCAGTTCTTTATGTATTCTAGCTAGTAGTCCTTTGTCTGAAGTATAGCTGCTAAAATTTCTTCCCATATTGTAGGTTGTCTCTTTGCTCTGTTGATGGTTTCTCTTGCAATGCAGAAGCTCTTAAATAAGATGAAATCTCAGGTATTGATTCTTTGTGCTCATTCCCGTGCTACTGAGGTTTTGTTCATAAAGTCTTTTCCTATGCCAATATCTTCAAGAGTTCTACCTAACTTATCTTCCAGCAAATTTAGTGTTTCTGTCTTAATATTTAGATCTTTAATCCACTTCAATCTTAGTTTAGTGCATGTTCATAGATAGGTATGGGTCTAGTTTTAATCTTTGGCAGTTTGAAATCCAGTTTTTCCAACACCATTCATTAAATAGGCTATCTTTCCTCCAATGATGGTGGTTGACTCCTTTGTCAAAGATGAGGGGGCTGAGTATGTCTGGAGTTGTTTCTGCATCTTCTAATCTGTTCCACTTGTGCTTAGGTCTGTTTCTTTGCCAGTGCCATGCTATTTTTATCACAGTAGCTTTGTAGTGTAGTTTCAAGTTGGGGATTGTGATACCTCCAGCCATGTCTCTGTTGCCTAGAATTGCTTTTGATATTCTAGGTCTCTTCTTGTTCCAAATGAATTTTTGGATTGTTTTCTCTAGTTCTGTGAAGTATATTGTTGGAATTTCAATCAGCATTGCATTAAATTTATATAGTAGTTTTGGAAGTATGACCATTTTCACTACAGTGGTTCTTCCTACCCAGGAACAAGTGATGTCTTTACATTTTCTTATATCCTCCTCAATCTCCTTTTTCAGAGTACTGTAGTTTTCACTGTAGAGGTCTTTTGCTTCCTTTGTTAGATTGATTCCTAGATATTTCATTTTTTTGGGTGCTACTGTAAAAGTAATTGTGTCCTTAATTTCTCTCTCAATGAGTCTGTCATTTGTTTATAAGAAGGCTATTTTGTTTTTTGAATGTTGACCTTATATCCAGCTACTCTACTGAATCTGTCAATTAAGTTTAGAAGTCTTTTGGCTGAGTTTTTTGGGTCCTCTATGTAAAGTATCATATCGTCAGCAAATAATGACAGTTTAACTTCTTCCTTTCCTATCTTTATTCCTTTTATTCCTTTCTCTTTTCTAATTGCTGTGGCTGATGTTTCCAGAACTATATTGAACAGGAGTGGTGATAGTGGGCATCCTTGTCTTGTTCCTGATTTTAGTGTGAAGGTTTTCAGTTTTTGACCATTTAGTATAATGTTGGCTATTGGTTTTTCATAGATAGCCTTAATCAGGTTGAGATAAAGACTTTCTATTCCAATGTTTTGCAGGATTTTTATCATGAATGGGTGTTGGATTTTGTCAAATGCCTTTTCTGCATCTATTGAGATCATCATATGGTTTTTGTCCTTGACTCTGTTAATATAGTGTATTACATTTGTTGATTTATGAGTGTTGAACCATCCTTGCATCCCTGGGATAAATCCGACTTGGTCAGGGGGTATGATCTTCTTGATGACCCTCTGTATTCTGTTTGCCAGTATTTTGTTGAGGATTTTTGCATCTATGTTCATTAAGGAGATTGGCCTGTAGTTCTCTTTGTGGGTTGTGTCTTTCCCTGGTTTTGGAATCAAAGTCACACTTGCTTCCGGGAATGAATTTGGAAGCCTTGCTTCTCTTTCAATTTCCTTGATGAGTTTAAAGAGTAATGGTGATAGTTCTTCTTTAAATGTGTTGTAGAATTCAGCAGTGAAGCCATCCGGACCTGTGCTTTTCTTTGTTGGTAAATTTTTTATTACATTTTCAATTTCACTCATTGTAATTGGGGTGTTTAGAATTTCTATATCTTCTTCATTTAACTTTGGCATTTCATATGTACCTAGGAATCTGTCCATTTCTTCTATGTTTTCCATTTTATTAGAGTACAGATTCCCAAATTAGGTATTGATGATCCTCTGGATTTCTGCTGGGTCTGTTGTGACTTCATCTTTTTCATTCTTAATTGCATGGATTTGAGCCTTTCTTTCCTTTTGTTGATAAGTTTGGCTAAAGGTTTATTGATTTTATTCATTCTTTCAAAATACCAACTCTTTGATTCATTAATTTTCTGTATCATTCTCTTAGTCTCCATTGCATTGATTTCTGCTCTGATTCTTATAATTTCCTCTCTTGTATGAGCTTTGGGTTTGTCACGCTCTTCTTTTTGTAGGAGCCTGAGGTTCTGCATTAGGTTATTTATCTGCATTTTCTCTGTTTTCCTAATATGAGCATTTACTGCTATGAATTTTCCATGTAGAACTGCTTTTATTGTGTCCCATAGATTCCTGTATATTGTACTGGCATTATCATTTACTTGTAGCAACTATCTAATTTCTTCTTTAATTTCCTCTGTGACCCATTGGTTGTTCAAGAGGGTGTTATTTGATTTCCATGTGTTTGTGGGAGTTTTGCGGTTTCTTATGTTAGTGATCTCCAATTTTATTGCACTATTGTCTGATAATATATAGGGGGTAACTTCAGTTCTTTTACATTTACTTAGACATGTCCGATGAGCTAGCATGTGATCTATTTTGGAGAATGACCCGTGTGCAGCCGAAAAGAATGTGTATTCTGATTTTGTGGGGTGGAACACTCTCTAAACATTTATTAAATCCATTTATTCAATAGCTTGGTTCACTTCTAGATTTTTGTTGTTAATTTTTTGTCTAGATGATCTGTCTATTTGTGATAGTGGGGTATTGAGGTCCCCCACTACAACTGTATTAGTGTTTATTTGGTTTTTATGTCCATTAATATTTGTTTTGTATAGCTGGGGGCATTTGCATTTGGTGCATATATATTTACGATTGTCATCTCTTCCTCTTGGAATGTTCCCTTCACATGGATGTAGTGACTATCTTTATCTCTCTTAACTAGTTTTGGTTTGAAATCTACTTTGTCTGCAAATAAGATTGCTACACCTGCTTTTTTCTGGGTTCCTGTTGCATGGAGAACTATTTTCCATCCTTTTACTTTCAGTGTATGAATTTCCTTTTGAGTGAGGTGTGTTTCTTTTATACAGCATATTGCTGGATTTTGCTTCTTAATACAATCTGGCAGTCTATTTCTTTTGATTGGTGAATTGAGGCCATTAACATTGATAGTTATAATTGATAGATATTGACTCATCCTTGTCATGATATTTTACTGTTGTTGGCTCTTTTATTTATTTTTTCCCCCTTCGCCTTTAGTGTTTTACCTTGCCTGGTGGCTTCCCTCTGTTGGGCCTCATAGAGTTGTGAGCTTCATTTTCTTTTTCTAGGATATTGCTTAGAATTGTTTGGCGTGCTGGTTTGGTGTTCATGAAATTTCTCAGGTGTTCTTTGTCATGGAACTATCTAATTTCCCTATCAATTTTGAAAGATGATATTGCAGGATACAACAGTCTAGGTTGGAAGTTATTTTCTTTAAGGGCTTGAAATACTTCATTCCAAGCTCTCCTTGATTTGAGGGTTTGTTTTGAGAAGTGTGCTGTGATTCTGATTGGCTTTCTTTGTTGGTGATTTGTTTCTTTTCTCTAACTGCTTGTAGGATTTAGTTCTTCTGTTGGGTTTCTGGGTTCTTGACTATTATATGTCTAGGTGCAGTTTTTTTTTTTTTTATCATGGCTAGTTGGAGTTCAATATGCCTCACTTATCTGTATGTCCAATTCTCCACCTCTGTCTGGAAGTTTTCTAGTATTAGTTCTGTGAACAGTTTCTTTATGTCAATTGTACTTTCTCCTGTTTTTTCATGGACTCCTATCAGTCTTATGTTATTCTTCTTTGCATCATCTAGCAGCTGCTGGATTGATTTCTTGTGGTCCCTTACTGTTTTTAAGAAATCTCTGCTTTCATGGTCCTTAACCGTAATCCTGTCTTTTATATTTGATATTCTATCTTCATATTCCCTTAATCTACTCTGGATGCTTTCAATTGAGTTTTTAATCTCCTGAATATCTGTTTGAATCTGTTTCATGGATTCCATTTCTTTCTTTTGTTGGATGATAGTAGTTTCCATTTCTTTCTTATGCTGGGCATTCATGGCTTTCAGCATATTTCTGAGCTCATCTGTTTTTTTATCTGTTTCTAGAACACATTTTTTTTTTTATGCCATCTGTGATTATAAAAGTTTACATGAGGAAGTACCCAGAGTGTATCTTTAAAATACTATATGATGTTCTTTTGTTTAGTAACAGCTAAATAGTAGCCATCAGGCATGAAATCCTTTGATTGCATTTATATGCCTGGCATTAAGATGTATATTTTCTACTCTGCAGTAGAAGAAATATTGAAAAATTCACATTTAGTTTTGGGGGGACTGCGACATGAGAATTATGTGTAACTATTTCTCCTGTTCAGCCACAAAGAGTGTGGACCCCTACTTCATAATGATCTGTTTGTTGGGATCATGATCCAGTCTCCTGTAAGGGATATGTGAAATAAAAGCCTTTGCACATAACCATGGAGTTGATATGTTTTTGTTTTTTGTTTTAATAAATCAGCTCAATAAAATTTTGAACCACTTTGCAACTCATGGCCACTACTTACTTTGACTCCAAGTCTTAATTTTTGGGGCTGTTTCATAGCCAGCTGGTGGTTTTAAGCACTGGAAGAGTCTGATGATTTGTCGCAGGGTTTGTTGAAAGGGCCTAGTTTATCGTTCAGACCTTTGTTAATTTACCCAGGTATTCATGGAAGCTTGTTGCTGTGATAATTCCCCAACTGTCCCCTGAGGGTAGAGAAGGGCTGCCCACACTGAGGCAGGAGCACCGAGGCCTCGGCAGTGGAGATACCATGATCCCCTGCAGTCTCCATTGCCACCCACAGAATCTTCTCCTGTCCAGGTAGGAGTTTTCTTTGCAATTTCCCAATCCTATAATAAGTTTAGGGAGTTTTATGAAAGTTCTCTAGTCATAGGTGCTTGTTGTTTGGCCTCAACCCGGAGCTGACACCTCTGTAGTCTTACGTGAATCTCTCATGTTCCTCCACTCTCTCAGAACTCAGATGGTTAAAATCACAGTCCAACAGCAGCATCACCAGCACCATCTCACCCAGTGGACAAGCCTGCTAAGGCTGGAGTCTGTGAGAGTGGAACTTGCTAGGGAAGCAGCTGGCATGAGGCCCCACAGGTAGGGAAGTGAGGACAGTGTCCAGACCATCTGAACTGGCAGAGCTACTGGGTGTTTGTCCTATTCGTCTTTTTGCTTAAAATGGAGATACCCCTTTGGAAAAATCAGATTTCTTTGCCCCTTTGCTGGGATCAAATCTTGCCAGGATGGCTTTAAGTGTAAAGTTTTTATTTTTCATTATACATTGATGAGAAAATACAGTATAGGCTCTGTACAGTTGAAGCAGTTGGGCAGGGGCAGACCCAAATGGGTGGGTATTTCATTGCCTTGGAGTGAGGAAGGTGCTGCCTGCCCAAATTGCAGGGAAACAGAGCAGCAAGTCCAATAAGATGCTTCTGAAGATAAATGGACAGCTTTGGGATTTCCCTCTAGGTCTTGGCAGTGATAATTCTCAGGGTCTTGTGTTTGATCTCCAAGCCTCCCCAGGCCCAACCACTGCAGATATAGTTTATGTGAGATAGTAGGAGCTTAACAGTGTTTGCTGTTGGACTGACTTGAAATTAAGTCTTTGGTAAGCCTGGGTGCTTGTCCTTCAAAGGCTAACTCAGAACAAGAGGAACCTGGGGCATGAAGAGAATGTGGACCTGCTCCATGGATATTGAGGCATCTGCAAGGTTTGCCAACATGAGGGGGAAACAATTTAGCGCAGCAGGAAATGTACAGTTAAAGATTTGCCTATTGAGTTCTTTTACAGTGGGGAAGCAAAATTTATTTCATGCTCATGATTTCTTATTGTTTCACAATGATATGATGTAATTATAGTAATATTTTCTTAGTATATCAGGGCCTGGAGTAAAATTGCACATGGTGTTACATGTTGACTTATGCATGGAGTTCCAGATTTCTCATTTGACAAACTTCCACTTACAGAAAGTCTATTCTGTTGCCAAAAGGGTGAATAAATTGCTGAAATACTATGTTCTTTGTTTTAATTTGAGGCAACTGGTCTTCAGAAAGATGTAAGAGAAACTAACAAAGTCTTATTTACCTGATACAGAAAGCATGTTTAGAGGGTAGCAGTATTCAAAGATTTACTCTCTTGGCAGCTCTATTTATGTCATGTCGTAAGCCTGTGGAAACCCTGTGTTGCTTTTCACGCTATGGCTCTTTTCCAAGTCATCGTTGCTTTTGACCATCCATTCTGTTTCATAATTGCAGTCCTAGCTTTAAAGGAACATCATCTTTGGTAATGTACACTTGGAAATTTAAAAGGCAAAGGGAATGGGCAAAAGCAAAAGCAGCTGGTGTGGACTGTCCTAAGTAAAACAGCACACTATAATGAGGGAATCTGATGTTAAAAACATGGCCTGGACAAATGTTGTGAGCCCTGGATTAAAAATAAACTGTAGAGGCTGGAGGTGTAGTTCAGGGTTGGAGCATGTGCATAGCATGAGTGAGGCCCTGAAATCAGCATCGCACACACATGTGCACACACACACACACACACAATAGTTAAAGCTCATTTTGTGTCCAAGGTGAGTATTAGTATTGCCAGCACACTACTCTGCATTTCAAGTGATAGGTTCTTACATTTTTCTCATTTGTGAATACCCTCAAATGATATTTTTTATGGAGATGCAAAAAGAAAAAAAGAAGATGCAAACTCTCCTTCCTAGTCATAGAAAGCTACTGCTAGTATGCGACTTTTAGAATTAGTGCCTGGTAGAATTAGCAGAGATAAAAATGAATGGCATTAAAAGATCTTGTGTCCTTTTTACCAACTTGAGTAATTAAAATGATTTTTTTCATAAGATGATTAATAATAATCCATTAGCTTAGCAGTTCAACCACTCTTAGGCTTTATAGGGTCATAAGGAGAAAAATACATCTTATCCTGTCTTGAATGTTATCTCATTCTCAGGACTTTTGTGCTTGTTGCTTCTTTTTTAGGGCGACCTCAGAGTAGCCATGCTGTAGGGCTTGTGTTGCTACCTCTTGTGCACCCTGTTCTTCACCCCGCAGCACCGGGGTGTCTCACAACTCATTTTCAAATGCAGTAACTGACAATTTTCCTCTTAATTCAAACTTTATGCACTTTTTTGTAGTCTTAGCCTATTCTCCCTCTAATGTTTCTAGCAAGTCACAGATGAGCACTTTTATACATGGATCTGGCTTATCTCATGTCACAGTGTTATGTTCCTATTCAAAACAAAACTTCTACCTTGCAACTTGTTCTGTCACTTGTTTGCACAGAAAATCTGAAAATTGGTAAGTATGAATAAAATAGGCTCTGAAACCTAAGGTTTAACATTTACAGAAGTGTCTTCAATAAAAATACTGCAGTGTAGAGCATTTCAAATTATACCTTGTTGAGAGATCCATTTTCTGAAGTCATAGTAAACTTTGTTCAAAGTTCCTCATGAGTTATCTAGACATGAGAATCACTTTAATAGCTATGGAGAAAAATTTTGTACTGGACTTTGATGGAGAAAGCATCAATAAAGGATTTACTTACATAGATCCAGCACTTTAGTAATGTGTTAGGATCCAACAGGTAAGCCAGATTTATTCCATGTGGTCACTTTTCCTATTTACCTGCTACCTATCTGTGTGCTTCTGCAGGTTTTTCTAATTTTTGTGTTTTTTAGTGCATGTTTGCGGTATATAATGGTTACATTCAACATGGGCAGTTGATACATCCACATAACACATCTTAATTCTTTTATCATCTCCTTGACTCCTCCCTCTTCCCTTCATCTCTGGGATCCTTTCCCTTTTGCAAAAAAAAAAAAAATCTATCTCCTTGTTTCCTATTACCTATCTTTTATTTGCCTTTTAATTTATTTATATATTAGATTTCTCATATAAGACAAACCATGTGATATGTCGGCTTGTGCATTTGATTTATTTTATTTACCATTATGGTCTTGAGGTGCATCTATTTTCCTACAAGTGACTCATGTTTATCTTTCTTCATGACAGGGTAGTTCCCCATTGTGTATATATTCTTTATTCATCTGTTGATAAACACATAGGCTATTTGGCTATGTGAGTTCTGCTGGTATAAATATGGGTATGTGTGAATGTTATAGTTTTTACATATTTTACATATTTTTAAAATATTAATCTAACTCTTTTGAGAAGATACAAGAATGTGAGTAGCTGGGTCAAATGGGATTTTTAGTTTTAGTGTTTTGAAGAATCTCCATATGGATTTCCATAGTGGTTATACTAGCTTACATTCCCACCAGCAATTTAGAAGTGTTCTTTTTCTCTCTAAGTGTGGCTTGTATTTGTTATTATTTGATTTCTTGATGATAGCCATTCTTTTTGGAGGAGGATGGAATATCTTGCATTTCTCTAATGACCAGAGATATCGAACATATTTTCATATATTTATTGCCCATTTGTACTTCTTCTTCTGAGCGTGTCTATTCATTTCAGTTGCCCATTTTTTAATTGGGTCTTTTATTTTGGGAGGTCTGTTTTTGAGTTCTTAATATATCCTATATATTAGTCCTTTGCTCAAGAAGTAGCGTGGATGTTTCCCATTCTGTAGGTTCTTTCTTCACTCTGTTGATTGTTTCTTTTGTTGTGCAGAAGGTGTTTAATTTGATGTATTCCCATTTGCTGATTCTTGATATTATTTCTTGAACAATTGGGTTTCTATTTAGAAAGTCCTTGCTCATCTCTATTTCTTCAATAGTTTTAATTATTTTATCTCCCAGCAGATTGTTTCTGCTTTAATATTTAGATGTTTGATCCATTTTGATTTTAGTTTAATACATAGTGATATATGAGTAAATGATTATGATATGTGATTCAATCTTCATGTGAATAGCCAGTTTTCCCAGAACCATTTATTAACCAGACTGTCTTTCCTACAACATATGTTTTTGGCCCCCTTTTCAAAGATCAGATAGCTAAATATGCCTGGAGTTGTTTCTGCATCCTGTATTTTGGTCCATTGATCCACATGTGTATTTTATGCCAGTACAATGCTGTTTATATCACTATAGCTTTGTAATATAACTTGAAGTCCAACATTGTGATGCCTCCTGCTTTGCTCTTGTTACCCAGGATTGCTTTTGCTATTCTAGGTCTCTTCTTCTTCCATATGAATGCTAGGATTGTTTTTTCTAGTTCTGTGAGGAAAGTTGTTGATATTTTTACTGGGATTGCATTAAATCTGTATATAAGTTTAGAAGTATGGCCATTTTGGCAATATTGGTTCTGCATATTCAGAAATAGGAGATAATTTTCAATTTTCTGATGTCTAATTCAGTCTCTCTTTTCTTTTAGAGCACTGTGATTTTTGCTATAAAGTTCTTTCACTTCCTTTGTTAGGTTAATTCCTAAATACTTAGTTTTTCTTGGCATTATTGTCAATGGTATTGCTTGCCTAATTTCTTTCATAGTGAGTTCATTATTGGTGTACAGGAACACTATCGTTTTTTGTATATTGATTTTGTATCCTGATACACTATTGAACTGGGTTATTAATTCTAGGAGTCTTTTGTTGGAATTATTCGGGACTTCTATGTAGAGGATCAGGTCATCTGCAAATAATGAGAATTTGACTTCTTCCTTTCCTATACATATTCCTTTTATTTCTTTCTCTTGATTGATTGCACTGGTTAATGTTCAAGTACTATATTGTACAGGAGTGGTGATAGTGAACATCCTTGTCTTGTTCCTGATTTTAGAGGGAAAGCTTTCAGCTTTTCCTCATTTAATATTGTGTTGACATTGAGTTTGTCATAAATAGCTTTTATCATCTTGAGATAAAGTCCTTCCATACAAATTTCTTTAAGATTTTTTCATGAATGGATGTTGGATTTTGTCAAAGGCTTTTTATGCATCTATTGGAAGATCATGTAATTTTTGCCCTTGCTTCTGTTTATGTCATGCGTTATATTTATTGATTTGCATGTATCGAACTATTCTTGCACCTCTGGGCTTAAGTCTGCTTGGTCATGATTATAATCTTTGTGATGATCTGTTCCCTTCTATTTGCAGCATATTGTTGATAATTTTTACATCTATGTTCATTAGATTGACCTGAGGTTCTCTTTTTTCATTTGGGATCTTTCTGGTATTGGGATCAGAGTAATGCTAACTTCTAGGAGTGACTTTGGTAATACTTCTCCCCTTTCAATTTCATTAAGGAGTTTAAGAAGCATTGACATTAGATTTTCCCTGAAGTTCTTGTAGAATTCAGTAGTAAATCCATCAGGTCTGGGGCTTTTCTTACTTGGTAGGTTTTTAATTATTGCTTCAATTTCATTGCCCTGTACTGAATTATTCAGGACTTTTATATCTTCTTGGTTCAGTTTTCGTGGTCCGTGTAGGGATCTATCCTCATCTGGATTCACCAGTATCTTGGAAGACAAGTTCTTAAAATAGTTAATGTTCTGTATTTTGGTGGTTTCTATTGTGATTTTGTCTTTTTCATTTCTAATTGTATTGATTTGGGCCTTTACCCTTTTTTAGTTAGATTGGCTAAGGTTTTGTCTATTTTGTTTATTCTTTAAAATAACCAGCTCTTTGATACATTGATTCTTTGTTTGTTTGAATTTCAGTAATTTCTGCTCTGATATTTATAATTTCCTTCCTTCTACTAGCTTTAGACTTGGGTTTTTCTTGTTTTTCTAGGATCTTGTGATGCATCATTAGTTTACTTATTTGGACTCACTCTGTTTTTCTGATGAGAGCATTTACAGCTATAAACTATCTTTTTTAGGGAAGACTTTCATTGTGTCCTGTAGGTTCTGTCAGGCTGTAATGGCATTATAATTTGATTCTAGGAATTGTTTGATTTCTTCCTTGATATTCTTCTGTGACCTATTGATCACTAAAGAGTGTATTTAATTTCTATGTGTTTGCATAATTTCTGTGGTTTATTTTGCTATTGAGTTCTAGTTTCTTTGCACTAAAGATCTCATAAAATGCATGGGATAATTTCTATTCTATTGTGTTTATTTATGTGTGCTTTATAGGGCATATTTGGTCCATTTTAGAGAAAGTTCCATCTGCTTCTGAGAAGAATACGTGTTCTGTTGTTGTTAAGATGAACACTGTGTGCATCTATTAACTCACTGTATTCAAAGGTGTTTCAACTCTGATATTTCTTTGTGAATTTCTTATCTAGTTGATTTGCCTATTTGTGGCAGTAGGCCATTGAGATCCCCCACTGTAGTTGTGTTGATGTTTACCTGATCTTTTATGTCCAGTTGTGTTTGTTTTATGAAGTTGGACGTGCTGGTGTTAGGTGCATATATGTTTATAACTGTTAACTCTTCTTGTGGATTGTTCCTTCAAAATGGCAGAGTGGAGACCAGTATTAAAAAAACAACCTTCCTGGGATCCGAAATCAAGACATCTGGAAAACAACAACTTGGTGAAGAGAAAAAAGACAAAAAATTACTGAAGTACATCTCCAGGAATTAGTAGGGCACTTACAGGAAAACTAGAAACTGCAGAGAAGCTGAAGAAGTAGAGCACAATGCAGATAAGAGAATGAAGCAGCCTGGAAAGCTCAGGGGAGGGGGGCCTGTTTTTGTTGGCCCAAGGCAAGCCCAGAGAAGGTTTGTAGCTCCAGGAAGGAACAACAGACTGAGGCCAGCAGCTCCAGCCTAAAGAAAAACCCACTGTTTTTATAAATTACAAAAGTAGTGTGGGGCTTTACTCTGAAAGTGACTGCTAGAATTGGAGAAGAAATCCGGCGTAGCATTTGCCATAGCTGAGAAGGTTTAATCAGGAATCATTTGGGGAAGAGGTTAGTTGTTTAAGACTGAGCCACAGGAAAAACAGCAGACAACTATACTTCAAGGTTTCTGGAATCATCTTACCACAGCGACTGGTTTGGGAGCTGGTTTCAAGAGCCAGGCACGAAGAGAGCATGGATGAGACATAGACTCCCCTGAGAAGTTTCAGCTTGGGCTAGGAAAAACAGGGGTGCCCTACACTCCACAGTGAGAAGTCGAACTGGTCATGCTTGGGTTTCAGAGGGAGGCTAAGTCAATGTTCTTGGACTGTCTTGACCCCCTCCCCCACTGACTACATCCAGTATAGAGCTCAGTATCTGTTTGCTGTCCTTGTCTACCAGTGTGAGCCAGGGCAAGTATGTGGTTGCCACAGCCTGGGGTATATGGATACAGGGGCCTCTGGATTGGAGGTAGAGGGTACTTTACAAATCTACTAGCTAGGTGGAGAGAATCATGGCTTGGGGCCCACTGAGGAACATGGAAACTGAGCACTGCTGGAGTGACTGCAGGCTTTGGGCAGAAGCCATTAACCACCCAGTGGGAAAGGCTGGGTAGGATTCAACATTAACCCTACAAAAACATGAGTGCAGAAACAAAATGGGTCTTAGCAGTAACTCACTGTCCATTCCTTCTATCTGGTGGATTTTAATACTGGAAACAAACCACTCATTTGAAAATGGAGGAGTTTTTGAATGCCTTCTTTCTTCATTTTTTAAAAAATTTGGGCTTTTTCCCTTTTGCCTTTTAACTTTTCTTATTCTTTCTTTGTCTTTTTCACTTTATTTTGTGTTCTTTTTCTCATTTGTTCTTCTCTGTTATTTCTGCTAATTCTGTTATTTGTTTTACCTCTTTTTTTTCTTTTTTGCAGCACCAGAGATCAAACTCAGGACCTTGTGCTTGTGAGGCAGGTTTGGCACTCTTTTACCTCTTTTTTTTGGTGCTGGGGATCAAACTCAGGACCTTGTGCTTGAGAGGCCTGTGGTGGAACCACTGAGCTAAATCTCTGGTCCATCTTTTACCTCTTAATGGGATCCCTTGTCTCACTTTTCTCTGTTCCTTCTTATTTTCTTTTTCTTTATTTTACACATTTTATTTTTTTGATTCTCCCATTCTTTACCTCTTCCATATTTACTTGTATAACCAATAAGCTTTAGATATTTAGTTGCTATTATTATTGAGTTCTTTTCTGTTATTAAGGTGATATAGTTGTTGCATTTAGTAGATATTCACTGGATATCAACATTTGACTTGGTTTTGTGTGTACATTATAATTATAGATCTATTTTCTCTTGTTAAGGGTGATGCAGTGGTTGATTGTACAGTGTTTTTTTCTGGATAATACATTTTCCTGTGACTCTACCTGGTCTCAGCAAGCATGGGGGACTTAACAACTGATGTGTTAGAGCGGTAACAGAAGATCCAAGGAACCTGGCTGCATAAGCCCAGTTATATTACTGCTTCTTGGTTCTTGCAGCATTGGATTCTGGGCTGAAGCCACAAAAAGAACACACACATAATTAAGTCGATGCGGATGACTGAGAGATCGAGACCCACCCCTGGCATCTGTCAGCACGAACAGGGCAAAGGGAGCTCTAACTTGACTTCCAGGCCTGCAGCCATTTGCCACTCATGTAATCTCAGGACACAGGCTGAGAGAAAAGCGTGCTCATGTGTTTATTTTGCCTTGTCCGCCAGTGCTCTTTTGACAGTGGAGATTTAATTCAGAGGTAGTGTTGCGTGAAGTCATTTATTATAAACATAACAAACATACTAATAAAGTCCCTGCATCTCTTATTAGACTTCTCCTGAAAATCTTATACAGTATAGTTCATTGCTATGCATCTGGAACTGTATAGCTATATACAAGTACATATGTGTCCCTGCGTAGTTAACGTAAGTACAAGTATAATGACAGAGAAGAAACTTCTTTTAATCGCATTTGTAAATTGAAGGCAATAAAAGAAAGGCACCTAACTATGTTACTAAAAAGGGGATGGCTCACTGCAGAGAAGCCACTTAAGGAATATTTATTGAATAAATAAATACAGTCGTTCGTGGAGATGAGATGAAGCATAAGCATTTCTGTTCTCAATTGGAATTATTATATGATGTTTATTTGATAATGGAGGAAAGGTTTTATGCTAGAATAAACATTTAAGGGGTATATTTGAAGAAAGAAAAAAACATTCCACTTATTAAAGTGATTTTCAAGGGTCTGGAATTTCACAGAATTTCTCAGAGGATAAAAGATACAGAGACTATGACTCAGGAAATATGCCCAGCAACCAAGTGATACATGTGCTGAACAGCTTCTTTTTGATGTTAAAATAAAGCAAAATAGAAAGCACAAAACGTTTCCAACAAAAGAAAGCTGAAAAGCAAGAAAATACCCGGATTTATTATTTAGGAGACTTTCTGTGCACTTAGAGCACTCCTTTGAGATTTGGCTAAATATGACAAAAATTAGAAAGAAGCAATTTAGCTGTCTTCTTGGTGAAATTTTTATAAATGGCAACTTTTATTGGAATCAAAAATTTTGCATAAAATTCTAAGATGTGAATAAAAAGAAGTCTGACACTGAAAGCCTGTCTGGCAAAATGCTTGACAACTTCTAAGCATGAATTTAGTATTTCCTGAGTGAATGAACGAATGAAGGACTGACCATATTGCTTCCTTTTCCTTCCATTTGTGAGGGGCTGCTACTTGGTTACTACACGAACACGTGGCACACCATCCATCCAGAGTACACTCAGAAAGCAGTGCTCACACTGACATCTTCTGCTCTTTCTACTCAGTCTGTCGCCTTTTAAATTCTTCCAGTATCTTTTCTCTTTCAGTCACTTGAGCTTGGTCACCAACTCCTACTGTGCTCTCATAGGACACTTTGCTCTTCTCTATAGTATCGATCATATTGTCATTATCACTGATTTCTATGCTACTTGAATAATGCTGCTTTACTAGGATCTACATTCCATGAGGCAGGTGTGACTGGACCACTAACAGTGGGCATAGAGTTAAACACAGATTTTTCAATTAATGCATGAACAAGATCATTGAAACACTAGGGTCCAAATTACTGTGGATTTTGGCTCTTATGTGGTTAGATAAGCCCCTGACCAACTCTGCTGGCTGTAGAGATCACTTCTTGGGGCTCTTGTGCTCTCTGGTTGTGTTTTTCTTGATAGTCTCTCAGCTTTTCACCATTTCCGGTGTCATGGAAAGGCCAGCTCTGTTCCAGGAAGGTGGCTCCTGTTGGCCCTGAACTGAAGGCTCAACAGCCTCCCTGTCCTGCTCCATCCACAAAGTCTCCGTGCAAATCATGTCTTCTCTGGTTAGATGTAAATCCGATCCCCCAGTAATCTTCATCCTCAATTGCCTTTTAATCCTCCATTTTGAGGGCAATTCTCTATTCTTAGTAAAAATATCCTCCTTCTATTGCACTGCCTCCCAAATCCCACCTCTATATCAAAGGTGTCAGCAAACCCTCAGGGGCCTGCCAGCTTCAGCCAGTTCTGCACACTGTCCTGCCAATGATAAGCTTGATAACAATTTTAACAAGGTCAAACAAAAGCAGAGAGACAAGGACATGATATCTCTTCTCATTTTTATTACTCTAAAACTCATTAGATTCCCCAAATTTCTGACTTTGTAGTTTTCCTGTGTATACTCAGTGGACTCGGTCATCCCACACTGTTTCTGTTGCTCTGGGTTCCTCATTCTGTTTTCCCTTTAAAAATATATTATTACTTCCAAGTACATCTCCAGCTATGTCTATCAAACCACTTAACCTGTAAGTATTTTACTTATTTCGTTGTCCCCAAGTGCCCAGCACGTGACGCATGCTAAGCTCTTTCCTCATTCACAACACTCTCCTTACAAGTCTCATTCATTCATTCATTCCGGATTCAATCCCTCTCTATCACAGACTCACTCTGTGAAGGCTGAGCAGTGTCCACGCACACTGTCCACACCCGACTCGGACTCCCAGGCAGAATCAGCTGCTCTTCTGTCCTCACAGAACACAGGAGTCACTGAAGTGCCTGTGTATGTGTACTCACTCCCTGTGTGGAGTTTAAGCTTCCTGAGAATAATCTGAGACTATTATTTTTGTTGGACAGTGCCTGACATAGTGTAAATATTTAAAAGTTTTTCATTGATGAAAAGAAGGAAGGAAGGAAGGGTAGTAAGAAGGAACAAAGGAGTGAAGGAAGGGAAGAAGGGAAGGCAAAAGAAAAGGATAAGAAGGAAGGAAGAAGAAAGGAAAGAAGTTAGGAAAGCAATTAAGAAAGAAGGAAAAAAAATGAGAGAAAAAGGCACTGCCAGGTCTAAAGTCCAATTGTTTTCCTTTCTATGTGTGTGATTTAAGGCCAAGAGCATGAAACAGGAAACATTTACTGTGGCTGTGAAAACAGACTCAGAATTCCGAGTGCAGGCAGCTAGGCCTGCCTTCGCCGGCCCTTCCTGGCCCCGGAGCGCCCTGCCTCTTTCTCTGAACAGCTCCTCTCCGCCTTCGGTCTCTCTCGGCCTGGCCTCTGGGCTGGTGTGGAGTGGCGCACAGGCCGGGGCAGTCAGAGGGCGGGCGCGGCCCGGGGAGGAAACGCGTCTGAGTCACGGTGTGGCGGTGCAGCCTGGAGGGTGCTCCGCTTGTCGGTTTGACTCCTGTCCCAGGCAAAGGTAGACGGCTGCCTGACAGACAGGCCTGGTCACAGCAGGTTACAATGAACTGTGTCATCCGCGCACACCGGGCAATTTCCTTTTTGAGTCACTTTTCAGCTACGAATGAATCATACTCCACCTCCGTTCCAGCCTGGTATGCTTACTGCCTCTGCAGCCCCAGTGGGAAGGGGCGATGTCTTTCTGCAGGGGTCTGCAGGAGGTGCCCGGTCCCTCGTAACAGGATTCCTCCGGAAAACGAGAGGCCTGTGCTTTCTCCTGCTTACAAAAAGGGTGTGTGGGGGTGTGGGGAGGACTCGTGCGCTAAGCTTTTGTGAGAAGAGGGATGTGAGTGTCGCTGTGGCCCCTGGGTCCTTGGCTGGTCACTTGGCGTTCTGTCGTCAGAAACCTAAGATGCACAGTACCTAAAATCTCTGGTCACTGGATTTGAACGCAGGAATTTTTGAAAGCATTTTCCATTTTCTCATGGTTTTAGAAAACATATACTTAAGAATTTGGCTTTGAGTTGTCCTTCGCAACTTGCTTAAGGTTCTCGCTTTCATTTTTTTAACCTACAGACAGTGGCCAAAAATTAGAAGACTATTTATACAATGCGTTTAAAGACAAGAATGTGAGCAACAGACCCGGTACAATGGAAGCTTTGTGCAGCTCGGACCGGCAGGCAGGCAGGAAGGAGCCGCGCGGTGGGTGTGGCCGAGCTGAGCTCGGGCGATCCTGAGGTCCTTACTCATCTGCGCGGGGCGGAGGCGCGCGCAGGCACAGGAATGGTCCCGCGTGGCCGCTTGCAGCGGGCCTTCTAAAACTGAAGCCTGAGAAAAGGATATGACTAATCCGGGGATTTAAAAGCTGGGCCTGGACCCTGTTTTGAGGCCAGTTGCAGCGCTTTGGGGTTTGCCTGGGGAGGAGTAAAGCCTGAGAAGGAAGCATCTTGTGCTCATTCTCCCGTGCCTTTTCCTCCAGATCTTCCAAGCCCTTAGGGTCACGCCTGGAGAGGGGCCACCCGCCGTTGCAGCTGCTGTCTTCACCCTGCGGACTCCAGTTTCTGAAACTTGAAGGTTTTTCAGTCTTTGGCAATCTTCCGTTTAAACTGAGTGTCTTCAGCAAAGGGCTTTACTTCAGGATCAGTGATGTGGGTCACAGTGGGAAGGGCAGAAGGGAATGTCAGCGGGCATCATGGAAATGGAAAAGACCGGAGGAAAAGTATTTCTGATTCATTGTCCTTGCATCCCCACGCACTGCCGAGCTGAGACTGTCCCTCAGTCACCCAACTATCCATTGCAGGAGGAATGAAGTCCACCTTCATCACCCCTGTGGCCGGGTGCCCCAGTCCGTTCCTACTCTCCTTGGCCACCTTATCTTTTAGCCTACTGTGCTTCAACTTACTCTGTGCTGAATTCAGCCAGGCTGCCTCTCCTTACTTTGTTCCCTTTGCTGCCTTTGTTCTTGTAGCTGGTGACTTTTCTTTTCTTTTCTTTTCTTTTCTTTTCTTTTCTTTTCTTTTCTTTTTCTCTTCCCTTCTCTTCTCTTCTCTCTTCCTTTCTCTCTCTCTCTCTCTTTCTGCATTTTCTCATTTCTTCTCTCTCTTTTCTAGTTGTTGAAATCCTAATCATTTTTCAAAGACCACCCAGCTATTTTACAAAACTCCCCCAACCCTTTCAGTCCATACTGACCATTCACTCTCCATGGCACCTGTTTTTTTCCTGAGTATAACCTCTTGCAGTGTTCCACTATCCATGCTATTTGAAGGCAGGGGCCTTGATGTGTTTGTCTTTATAGATTCTGTTGCCAGTGAACAAGTGGCTGGAACATTAATACGAACCCAATAAATGGGGGCTGAGTTGTTGCTCCAGTTCTGGTTTTCCTGGGGACTAATGATCTGCAGAGCATGAACAGAGGGGATCAAAAGTGGCAAGTGGCTGTAACACTGCCTCCCTCTAGGCTGGAGGACTTTCTGCTTTCCAAAAATGTGAAGGCTTCCACCTTCATCCAAATGGTTCCTAGAGAACCAAATGATGGGGACCTCTTGCATGGCTCACTCTTGCCACCCAGCATTTACTTAGTTTCAGAATGACAAAGTTGAAGGTATGTGGATTTAACCTGGTTCATATTTCAGCCAAATACCAGATCTCTGTATCCTGTCCATTCTCAGTGGTTTGCTCAGAGAAGGTTGGAGTCACAGCCACTTCCAGCAAGGGGCTCATCCATACCAGGTCACTTGACAGTTTTCTAAAATGGGGCTTGCAGAGAAAAGGAAGAGACTTTTCCTAGCCAAACTCTTATGAAAATATGAAAGGGGTCCAGCCACTTGGAAAGACACTCCAACACCATCACTGAGCACACTTGTTCTTCAGGAGGAACAAGAATACTGGAATCTATCTCTTAAGATTGAACAATGTCTGAAAAAGCAAAATGAAGCAAAACAAAATTAATGATAAATTTCTGTACTGTTTTAAAAAACTGAATTTTGTATTTTTAAATCTGCTTATAAGGAGCTTTACTAATTAAATAGTTATACTTAATAGTTTAATAGTTTTGATCAAGATGGGAGTTCAGTATATATTGTTAAACATCAATATTGGTTACAAAAATGCAAAGATATTTACAATGTAAAGAATTAATCCATGAAGTTTTCATGGCTGACTGTAATATTTTTCCCTCAGAGGACAGATGATGAAGGAAGAACTAGGAGGGAGAGGTCAGCCCTTCACAACTCTTGTCTATTGGCCTTAGAAAATAGATGATGTGTCCATCAGATACAGCCAATTTATCAGAAGACAATAATGATTATGGTGTCCTTTTCAAAAACACGATAACATCCTTTGGAGATACATCTGTGCATTGAGTGTGCTATGGATGTCGTTTTCAGAAAATTTTTTTATATCTTCTTGTCCTAGGCATCCTAAGCACTATTTTAATTCCTTCAGAGGGTGAAGGGAACTTGTATGATGCACTTTTGGACTATAGAATTGTTATTTTGTCTTTCCTTCGTCCATACATTCCATCTGTGACTCTGTAGAATCTTTTGTTGGAGCCATTGCCTGGGGCTGATTAATTGCCACTTCACCCAGAGTGCCATGAACTCTCAAGATAAGGCTTGAGATAAAATGGAAAACATCAAAGCTAAGCATACATTCACACTCTGCAAACCACAGAGCGCATTCACATGGCATAGGCACACGTGGGTGTGCACACGACTATCAGCCTCCTTGATTGATTGGGTAAAGTGGCAGGCAGAGGTGTATGTATCTGCGGAGTCACAAATGGTGAGCTGAGCAGCACCTGCTGTCCTGTGATGTGGCCATTTGTCTTAAAAGGCCAGTGAGAGAGACAGAGACCTGAATCCCTGAACCTTTGGAGAACTCTGAACAGCAGGGGCACCCTGGTGGAACAAAGGGCCTCCCGACATATGTGAGGGCTGCTTTTCGTCAACCAGGTATCACATTCCGGCCACAGCATGACAGACAAATGCCAGGCCAGATGAGGAGATACAATCTGCTGAACCTGATGCTCCTATACCTGGGTCTTGTGAGGGGAGCAGATGCTGTGTCAGTATGGATGCAGGTGTGAAAATAGGGGGAGAAAAGCCCCAATACAAAAGTCCAGAGGCTCTAGGGGAGGCTCACTTTTCGAAGTTATTGATCCTAACTCTCGTGTAACATAAATCTTGTCTGTGCGGTGTTGTGTTGAAATTTTCTGGCAGAAGAAGCCTGAGGGAAGATTTGACGTTAGAAACTGAAGGCCACTACGACAGTGTGCCTTTTCTCTCATGACTCCTATCATCATACTCGATGGAGGGACCTTATTTATAGTTTGGGTATACTTGGGTGGGTCATAGGAGAGACTCACCCGGTGAGCTTGTTACTCCTTGACTATCTCACTGTCTCAGAAACTTGACTTTCTTAGCAAGGAAGCCCAAGCCTACATCACACAAGAGGTTGGGTGCTCTACTCATGGCCTTGAAGATGTCTGCTGTCCACCTACTGGATAATTTGTGAGATCAGAATTCAAAAGTTTCTTAATTCTCTAGTTGTTTTTATACACACATTATTTGTTGAGCATCTTCTATATGTTAGTGTACTCTCTGCTTAGATGAAATGCCTAGCATCTGCGTAATAAAGAAAATATTAACGAAAGTTTGATAATAAAGACTCTGCTTACTTCTAAGGTAAATACCAGCTCCTTCCTGGAACATGGAAGCATCTAAAGGGGAAGTTTGCAGCTTCAGAAAATGTTCAAATCTGCTTATCAGTGGGAGGACTGATGTTGCTTCTCCTACATCTGGTTCCTTTCCCTTCCCCTATCTTTCTTCTTAGTAATAATATTGTAATTCTGACTGCCTTCTCTTAGAGTTTGCCCTTATCCTCTCTATTTTTCCTTGGTGCATATAAAATTGAGCCTAAAGGCATTAAGTTGCTCAAAGTTCTTCCTTTCTGTTCCTGAGGACATGTTTTTAGAAATGTTTTTATTTTTAATTGAAATTTGTATTGCGTTGATTGTGGCTTCACAGGGGGTTGTTCCTCTCCCCCCTTTCCCTTACATGGAAAATTTTTTTCAAAACTAGAGCTTTACAATGTTACTACGAGGATGTTGACTTCAATGTCGCCCACTGTTTTGGTAAGATTTTTCCAGTTTTACTTGTATTGACTTATGTGTGTATATTTAGCTCTATATAATTTTATCATGGGTTATGGGTTCATGTGTTCACCACCAGAGCCAAGATACTGAGCAGTTCCTTTACCGCAGTGATTCTCCTTTTTATTGACTATTTTTCAGAATGTTTTCAGTTTTACAAGCACACAAAAGAGAAATTCAGAGTTCTCATGTATCTCCCCACCTATATTATTTTCTTTATTATTGACAACTTATATAAAGTATACGTCATTTTCCACAAATGAATGAACCAATATTGATAAACTACAATTAAATGAGGTCATAGTAGATTCAGACTTCCTTACTTTACTTAATGTCCTTCCTCTGTCCAGAATCCCATTTAGGAAACCACATTACATTCAGTGATCATGTCTCCTTAGGCTCCTCTGGACTGTGACAGTTTCTCAAACTTCCTTTTTTATGGCATTAATATTTTTTAAAGTACTGGTCAGTTTTATTTTATTTTATTTTATTTTTGTATGTGATACTGCAAATTGGATGCAGAACCTTTGTACTGAACTACAGTTCCAGCTCACTTTTATGTTTTATTTTCAGACAGGACCTCACTAAGTCACTGTGTTGGCCAGGCTGAGCTTGAACTTGTGATCCTCCTGTCTCAGCCTCCCAGGTGCAACACACCTGCCTTGTGGTCAGGTAGCTTTGTAGGATGCTGCACAATTGGCATTTGTTTGATGGTTCTCTTGTGATTAGACAAGGATTGTAGATTTGGGGAAGGAGGTCATAGAAGTAAATTGTCATATCACATTATATATATATTATCAACATGACTCGGCTGAGGTAGTTTCTGTCAGTCACTACTCCCTTTCAGTATTCTATTGGAAGACCTAACTGGTGTAGTAAGACAGGAACAGGAAAGAGGAAGTGTGTAGGTGGAGAAAGAAAAAATAAAATTGGCTTTATTTGTGGATACCATGAATTATCTATATAGAAAATACCAAAGAATTAACAACAATAAAAATCTCCTTTAATATTTCTGTTACTATGCAGATTCAAGGCATCCTCAATCTAATAAATGATAATAGCAAGTTTGCAGGATACAAGGTTAACATACAAATGTCAATTGCTTTCCCCTATACTAGCAATGAATAATTGGAATTGGAAATTAAAAATACAGTACGATTTACATTAGGAACTAAAAAATTAAATATGGGTGAACCTTGGTTCACAAACTTAATTTTTTCCACAGTTCTGGTCACAAACTGAATTGGATGAGAACTGCATCAATTTTTCCCATAAAGTCAGCATTGAGCCTAACCATTCAATTTGATTCAGTTTTCGTCCAATTTGATTTGTGACAAGAATGGTGTTGGACCTAGCTGTAAATGTGATAAAATGTGTACACAATCTATGTGAGAAAAACCATAAAACTCTGATGGAAGAAATCAAAGAAAACCTTAGTCGTGGATGAAATAGTCCATGTTCATGGTTAGGCAAATACTAGTTTTTAAATCTCAGCAAGATATTTTATGAATATTATCAAACTCATGCTAAGTTTACACAGTGAATTAAAAGATCCACAATAGCAGACACAGTATTGAAAGAGAAGAAAAAACTGAAGGATTAACACTAGCCTACTTTAAGAGTTACTATAAAGCTCCAATAATCAGGATATATAATAGTATTAGCGAAAAATATGGGCAATAGATCAATTGTCCCAGAAATAGAGAGCCCAGAAATATACCCAGATAAATGTAGCCAACTAATAATGTCATCTGCATGAATTATTACAGCTCTGATTATCTCCAGTAGAAGGAATCATGACTCATTGAGACACTACAGTGTAACCTCAGCCCATTCGGTTTTCCTTGTCAAAGTAAATTCTAGGTATGTGCGTAGTTTCTTTTTGGTTTGCCCACTAGAAAAACAAAGCAATACACAAAAAAACAAGAAAATCAAATAAAAAAAATCTCAGACTGAAGACTTTCCTTTACAAGAAAGTCCTGCAAATAGTTCAGATGGAAATAATAAATCGTATTTTATCTCACTTCTTTCTGTTCTCAAGTGTTCTGTTCTCCAACTAAAACAAAGTAGCAATGACAAACAAATATGCTGGTCCCTACTCTTCTTCATATGAAGTGATATTCAGTTTTTTTCTCCAACTGATATGTAACCAGTACCACCTCCCGACTCATCCTTGTGATTCATGTCTGGACACTGTCTACATTAGTCTGACCAATTATTATCACATTACTCTGTTGTTACACTCATACAATAGCACTTGTTTAAGGACTAGTTATTGAGCAGCTACTCTGCTGAGAACACAAAGAGGTACAAAATGTGCATCAAGCCCTCATACCAGGTAGTGTTGTAGTTATGCCATAGATATTTATAAATTCAGGAGACATTGGGAAGAACATTGTAAGAGATACTTACAATTTTAGAACAGAGCTGGAGGTGGTGTCCTGTGAGAACACAGAGTACAAAAGACTACATAACCTGGAATGCGTAGGGTATTTCATAATGTAAAAGGCATTTTGAATCAATTCTTCGGTGAATATGACTTAGACTTATGCGAGGAAGGGTATACAACTAAACTGAATGCTATTTAATTTTTACTCAACTACCTACATATTTTACCCAGGAGCTGAAGGTAGACTTTGTGTTCCTATTAACATATTTGCAAAACTGTTTTCTGTTCTTTCTTTTTACTTTAAAACAAATACAAAGTATTATATCACCTCTATTAAGGTTTTAATTATTAAACAAAGCCCACCATTCTAGATACGTGAGGTGTTTTTGTGCCTTGGGCTTCGTATCCCCACTCAGCCTCCAATCACCTAACAATTTGTTAAGTTTTTCTTCTAGTCCTTTCTCTAGGTTGCTGTGGAAAAAGATGACTGAGACAGAGCTGAGAGCAGCCCTGAGCTCACACGGACGCCTTCCCCACGTGGTGACCATGATCTCATTCACCACTCTTTGGCTCACATGTCACCATCATTTCAAAAAGATAACACCAGACCCCTTCACAGGCCTTGTTGAAATCCAGACCTGTTTGCTGTCACGTATTCTTGATTTACTAGCCAGCAACAACTGTGCAGAAGGAAATCAGGCTTGTCTCTGTAAGAGCTTGTTCTTAGTAAAACCTATGGTGACTTTACTGGTCCCCATTCCTGCCTAATCACTGAGAGGCCATTGCTGGCCTCTTGTTGAGTTTAATAGCAGGCTACCAAAAGCAGTTACACTGGGAGCTTGGCCCACATTTCTCCTGTCAGCACAGGTGCTGTGGTGCTGCTGTCCCTTCCCTGGTCTGTAGACTGCAACAGTGACCTGCATGGACCCCACTTCTGGCCACCCGTGTACTTAGCACACAAGTGACAGCTTTTCCACTCCGGTATGTGATTCATTTGGCTAACAGATTCAAACTCCTAGTGAGAGAAGTATAGAAGGGACTCAGATTTTGTTTTATAATCTCCTGGGCATTCATTTCCTCTTAATAATATTTGTTTTGCTCTTTCTGTCCAATCTGATTTGGTTTGGCAGGGAAGCTTGCATTAACCCAAGAGCTGAGATTTGTTTTTTAGTTATCATTTATCCTCATCTCACCACTGACCTCTGGCAGCAGAACTATCTTTTCCATGTTCTTTGATTTTTGGAGGAGAGCATTATCACAGCTTACATGAGCTTGATGGCTTCGACGCGTGTACCTGGTCATAACTGCTGACCTCGAGGGAAGTACCTGGCCTCTCCACCCCTCTACCCCTTGCCCTGAAACATGAGGAATGACGCTATTTCGTGAGCTCACATCAGGGTTAGAGGAATCAGTCTGTCTTCGCTAGTTGCTCTTGGTATTTTCACATCTTGGGCACAGTGACGTGCCACGACATTCTCCTTGCTCAAGTCTAGTCTCTCTGTTCATGAGCATGCTCCTTTCTCTCTGAGTTAAACACAAGCATCAATTGAGGTAACATACATAGAAAAGTGTTTAGGAAAAGAGACACAAAATAACACATAAAGGACTTCGTTGACATAAAATTCATAAGTGAGCTGAATGCAGTGGAGTATCTGGGTGAGAATTGTTCAGGATAGAAGGATGAATGACTGTCACCATGTGAGGTCCCTCAGGTGGGAAGGGCACAAGGGCTTCCAGAGCTGTCAGACCTGATGAGAGGACCATGGAATCATGATATGACGATTCGCTATGCTATGTATTTATAATTTACATGTATTTTATATCTTCTGCTTCACAACTAAAAGTTTTATTCTAAAAGGCATAAAGTTAATTTAAATATGTAAAATATGTGCAGAGTAGTGCAATGAGCATAATTTTATTACAAACTTAGAAAACTCATTAATTTTGATTAGAGTTTACTGTTGTTTTAAACTATAAAGGGTCAAAGAAATGTTCAGTATCCTTGCCCTGCAGTGAATTATCCCTTATTATCTAAGTTGGGGGCATGTCTTATTTCTTTCATCTTCAAGCTTACAATTCTTGTCTGAGTTCAAATACGGGTGCGTCCAGTGACCGACTTGGGCATATTCCTAGGAGGCTCTGTGGGTGCTGTATTGGGGAAACTCTGCACCTCCCACCTGCATTGTGAAGAATGTATCAGCAGTCACACAAAGGAAATATCTTTAACGTCTACATTGTATTTACATCCTTGAAACAGATAAATTTCTGCCCCCCAAATAATGACATTGACCTGTTTCTCTCCCAGGAAGTGCAGATATAAACCCTAGGAACAACCAAAGGAAAACAGGAAACGGTAGTAAGAGAAAGTTTTGGGAATTGTGGATTTGGGGGAAAAGAACCCAGCAGGATGTTTAGTGTCCACCAGACCAGCGAAGAAGGCAGCACCTACCAGGGCTCCTTGACTCAGCTTAGTGCAGATGGTATCTCACGTGGGCTCATGTTCCTCTGGAGGTGGGGAGATCTCTTCAACAGCACCATCAATAAGGACATCATCATGTGGGAAGGTGATAGCTCCTTCTCTCCCCTTCCCAGCCAATATAAGGGGAAATGGAAGTGGAATTCTCCATCTACATCCTCCACTACCACAGGCAGGAGAATCTCATCACAAGTGCCTGCAGGGGAAGCCTCTGTGCCCCAGCTTGTTGTAAGTAGCCTACCCTGACTGGCTATCCCAGCTCACTCCAGTGAGGAAAGGAGTCTCAGGCTTAAAGGGACATAGAGGCTGACTCACTTTCTTTTTTAACAGAAATTTTAGGTTGGCAGCAAAGTTAAGCAGAAGGTAGAGAGATTTCCCATATACTCAGAGTCTCCCTCCCGTATACACAGCCTCTTCTACTACCCACAACCCCTGTCATTGTGCTACCTATGTTTGTTTGGACAAATCTACATTGACACATCATAAACACCTAGAGTCCATGGTTTATGATGGGGTCTACCCTTAGTGTTGTGTTTTCTGATTTTGGACAAATGTCCAAAATGTAGCCATGTAGCCATCATTATGGTGTCATACCAGATAGTTTCATTTCCTTAAACATCCTCAGTTTATCCATCTGCACGCTCAATGCCTGAAAAAGTCATCTTTTTATGGTGTGCATAGTTTTGATATTTCCAGAATGTACTCTGTTGGGATCACACTGCACATAACCTTTAGATTTGTGCCTTTCATTTAGTAATGTGAATTCAAAGTTTCTCTGTGTCTTTGCATAGCTTAAAAGCTTACTTATTTTGAGCATGTAATAATTTTCCTCTGTCTAGATGTAACAGCATTTATTCATCTACTGAAGGATATCTTCGCTACTTCGAGGTTTGGTAATTATAAATAATGCTACTATAAATATCCACGTGGAGGTTTTAATGTTAACATAATTGTAAACATTTTTAGGTAAATAGCAAGAAGTTCTTTTTCTGAAACATCTGGCAAAATCATGCTTAGTTTTGTCAGAAACTGTCAAACTGTCCCAGAGTTGCGATGGTATAACCACTTTCCATTCCCACCAGCAATAGTTGTTCTACAGCCTTACTAGCATTTGATACTGTCAGTGTTTTGGATTTTGTCCATTTTAACATGTCTCTTTGTCTTAACCTGTATCTTGCTATGAAATGCATTACTGAACATCTTTTTATATGCTTACTTGCCACCTGATATCTGTAAATCTTCTTTGGTAAGGTACTTGTGTAGGTATTTTGCCTGGTTTTAATTAAGATGTTCATTTTCTTTCTTCTGAATTTTAAGATTATTTGTATATCTTGGGTTAACAGTGCTTTATCAGATGTATGTTTTGCAGGGTTTTTTCTCAGTCTGTGGATGGTTCTTTCAATTTTTGTGTCTTTCACAGAGCACACATTTTTCCTTTTAATGAAATAGAGCTTATCAATTACTTCTCCTACAGATTATACATGCTGTGTCATACCTAAAAATAAACTCACCAATCTTTACTCCCTTGTGTTGTCTTCTATGAATTTTATACTTTTATGCTTCACGTTAGGTTTACAACCTATTTTTGGCTAATTTTTGTGATGAATTTAATGTCTGCTGTGTCTGAAGTCTTTTTATTTTTGCACGTAAATATGGAGTTTTCCAGCACCTTTTGTTGATTAGTTGAAAAGATTATCTCAGCTCCATTGTTTTGCCTTTGCTAGTTTGTCAATAATCAGTTGACAAGGGCTGGGGATTTAGCTTGGTTGTTCTGGTGCCTGCCTTGCAAGCCCAAGGTCCTGAGTTCGATCCCCAGTACCAAAAAAAAAAATCAGTTGACAATATTTGTATGAATTTATTTCTGGGTTATCTCTTCTGTTCTCCTGATTCATTGATTTATTCTTCACCAGTATCACACTGCCTTAATGACTTTTTCTTGCTAGCAAGTATTGAAATCAGATAGTGATAATCCTCTAATTTTGTTTTTTCCTACAATATTATGTTGAATATTCAGGGTCTTTTGCCTCTCCATAAAAAGTTTCGAATCAGTTTGTTGATATCTACAAAGTAACTTACTAGGATTTGATTGTGGTTGTGCTTGGCACAATATTTTTCAAGCACTAAAAGAAAATAACTGTCATCCATAAATTCTATTTCCAACAAAATTATCCTGCAAGAATGCTGGGGAAACAATGATATAAAAGATATATCATGCAAACATTAATAAAAATAAAAACAGCTATGTTAATTTCAGATAAAGTGGACTTCAGCTCAAAGAGTATTACTAGCTGCACAGAGTCATTCTGTAATGATGACAGAATCATCCACCAAGAAGTCATATCAATTTAAATTGTGTATGTACTGAAGAATAGAGATGCAAAAACTGAGAGAAATGAAGGGAGAGGTACCAAGTCAACATTTATAATTGGAAATTTCAGCATCTTTCTCTCAAGACTGGAAAAACAACAGATGGAAAATCAGTAAGTATATAGAAAAATACAAAAAAAACCCCAAATCAACAAGCTGTAATGAATCTTTTATGGACAAATGCACAATGCTACTATTTTTTCAAGTATTATAGAGCTCTTACCAATGTAGGCATATTCTGGGGAGGGGATGAAAAATTATTTAAAAATCTAAAATGATATGGTGTTTTATATCCATTTGAAAATCAAAATAGAAATAGAGAGATAAAAAGGAATTGTGCAGAAACTAGAAAACTAAGCACCACATTTAGAAATAATTCATAGCCAAAGAAGTCTGAAAAATGCATTAAACTGAATTAAAATAAAAGTACAACAAATCAATATTTGTTGGACACAGCTAAAACCAGAGCAAGAGGAAATTTTATAGTGTTGGCTGATTACATCTCAATCAACTAGAACCAAGGAGACCAAAGTAGATTCACAGTAAGCAGAAAGAGAGACATAATAGAAATAGCAGCAGAAATTAGTGGACTTGAAACAGAAAACAATAAAAAAATCAACTATGTCAAAACCTAGTTTTTTGAAAAAAAATAAATAAATTTAACAAATTTGTAGCAAGACTGACAAAGAAAAATAGAAGACATGTTACTAATAATGATATTCATTTGTAAGAATGAAATAAGAGATTATACTACTGACCCTACAGTTATAAAGGATAAAAGGAAATATTGCCAAGAACTTGACACATCTAAATTTGACAACCTAGTTGTAGTATACCAATTCCTTGAAAAGTATAAACCAAACTACTACAAATCAATTAGCCAGAAATTGGTACTTTGACTAGTTCTATGATTCTCTAGAAAGTTAAATTTGTAATTAATGGTCTTCTAAATAAAAGACATCTCAAGATCCAATTGATTCAACTTGAGTGTTTTACCAAAAAGGAATTAACACCAATTGTACACACTGTTTTTCTGAAAAATGAAAGAACAAACTCTTCTCCATTTGTTTTATCACCTAATATTGCCTTGGTACCCAAAAACAAAAACACCAAACAAACCACCAAAAAACAAAAAAATAAAGGCACTAATATTCCAGAGAAAATTATCCAGTTTGTTTTAGCTTTAGAAAACAATTGCGTTTCAGAGGATCTGTTAATACTTTGCAGATTAAGGGTTTGAATCCTTGACTTCTGCGTGATGATGAGAAGCAACAACCTTCCCTCAATTGTAGGCTGTAAGAATTTTCTTTCTTAGCTCCTTTTTATCTTTTCCCCCTAAATATCCTTTCACCTATCAAATATGATAATTAATAAGGTTGGACAAGTCATTTGTTCTTCAGAACTTCTGTTTCCTCAACTGTAAAATGTGGATTATGATATTACCAATCTGGTGAGACTTTTGTGAAAATTAAATTTACCAAAACACAAAAAATGCTTGGCAAACATCTAGGAATAGTACCAGCCATTCTTTAACATTGTCTTCATCATCATCATCATCACTATTTTTATTAAATAATCTAAGCTGACATTTCTCAATAGTTACTCTGTATTTATTGATGAATTTATCTATGCAGTTTCATTCTTTGATACTATTGGAAAGTTTGTGACTTGGGTAGATATGGTTTGGTGGTAGAGAGGAAGTTTCAGATTATAAATTTAGCAGTAGCTTAAAGAATCCATCTAGTGCTTGGGGGATTCGTGAATTAACAAGGCTTGTGGGTGTGTTTTCACAATACTAGATTAGAACAGATTCTTCTATAAGGCATTTCCTTGGAACTTGGCTTTTAAACATTTTACTGGCCTGGAGTTGACGTGGTATGGGGAAAGGAAAAAGTGAAGAAGGAAGAGGAGGAGGAGGAAGGAAAGGAGGTAAAAGGAAAGGAAATGAGAGACAAGTGTATATTTAAAACCTTAGGGAGAGTTCACATAATTTGGGATAAAATCCAGATGTCAGATAAAGTTGGAGAGACATAAAATGCAAATTAGAGCTTGAATTCCAGCCATGAAAGCATAAGACAAGCAAAAGGCATTTACTGATTGCAGTAAAATGAATCCTTACTGTTGAATAGCATCAATTTGGTTCCTTTGAGCTTTTTGGTCAGTAAATGGGTCTGTCTTTGCTTTGAATATTTTAGCATCCCTTATTTTCATTTGTCATAACATCTTTCAAATCATGGTTCCTTAAGGCAAATTTCTGGTGTTTAATTGAGCTGGATTATTTCAGTTTATTCAGTGTCTAGTTTCAGATGGGACATTTTGTCATTTCTGTTTTAGAGAAGCAAGAAAAATGTGACTATGGAAGTTTTTAGTTTTATAAAGTTATGAAGTTATGTTCTGCATTTAGGTGGTAGTGGCACAGCAGATGATCTCTGGATCATACAGCTCTGCAGGTCTGGGGGAACTGTTTTGCCCCGCTGAGTGTCAGACGCTCCGCTGTGGAATGGAGATGGTGACTGCTCTCCTGTCTACACCCGGGTCTTGAGCTGTACAGATGCTAACAGATGGGAGGGACATGCGAAAATGCTCTGTAAATCATTCAGGAATTTACAGTGTTTTTCTGATCATTAGATATAGACAATGTTGAAAATTTTACCATTTGTTTTCAATTTTACTACTATTTTGCTAATCATCACAGAGTATGTTTTTCTGTAGGAGATCTGAAACCATTTTTCTTCTATATATGTCTAGTGATAAATCCATTTTTTTACAAAAAACATTAGGGATAAGCATTAGTTATCTTTGCATGTTTAATATGTTTCCAATATTCTTTTTCACTCTAGCTTCACATATTTGGAGTATGTTTTTAGATTAGGATTTATTTGGTTCCAGACATTTTCAAAGACACTTGTACTTCAGTTCTGTTGAAATCTGGATCTATATGTGTGTATAACATGTACACACACATACATACTAGAAAATTTTGTTAACAAGATTCAAGGTCAGACCACACCAGGTCTGCATTTTCTTAGCACAAAGGCTTGACAGCTCTGACAATAGGATGGCTAACTTTTAGAGACGCACAGACTTCAAGAGACATGTTGTTCCCTTTATTAAAACCATGTTAAACATTGGGATTAGGTGAGGGCTAAATGGAAATGGATTCTAGGACGGGTTTAGAGTCTGGCTAGGAAAAGAGCTCTTTTGGCCATATTTATTTGAGATTCAATCAACCTCTTCTCCAAGATCCATCTACAAATACACACATACACACACACACACACACACACACACACTTACTTTATCACTCTAACAAGGTTTTATGTGCTATTTTTTAATCAAATAGCTCAGTACTGTATTTTTTTTTGGTACTGGGGATCGAACTTAGGACCTTGCAATTGCCAGGCAGGTGCAGCACCACTAAGCTATATCCTGGACCCATATTTCTTAATTATCACTGTGCCAGCCATGATATGTTAGATTCCTGCAGCAGACTGACTATTCAAAGTCATGTTCTATCAAGATGGCTTGTTGGATCAAGATTAACAAATGATTATTTGTTCATTGATTAACAAATTGTTTGTCTCCATTTTCTGAGTTTTAATCAATAAAGGGAGACATATCAAAGATTATATTGACACATGATGTCACTGCAGCTTTAGGTAACTTTCCTACTAAAATTAATTGATAACTTAATCACAATGGCACTCTAAAAGCGATCAACTTTATCACAACAGCACAATAACATTTATACTTATTATTCTATCAATTATTAAAATTGAAGAGAAACAAACTTGGAAAGAAATGTTTTTTCTTTTAAATTGTAGCCTAGCAATAGACTCATTGAATTGCAAGAATCATGTTCAAGAATTCTTTCCTGGATCTACTAACTGTGACTTTATGCAACTTCCCTGACTCTGAAAGTTTCAGATTAATGCTAAATGAAGGGTAGGATTGCTAGGAGGAATGAAGAAGTTATGGCTGTCACTACTATTATTATCACTGTGAAGTATGCAGAAAATAGTTTATTTTTCAATGATTTGTACCAAAGCACTAATGTCAGCCAAAAAAAAAAAACTATTTCATGGTTTTTTTTGTTCATATTATTGATGTGGTGCTTCAGCATTTTTTACCTAATTCATGGGTGGTTCTATCTGATGTTATTCCAGCTTTAGTAC